>NW_026461971.1:0-78785 GCF_021730395.1 Mercenaria mercenaria | reverse complement strand
TCAATCAGGGAACAATTCGAAGGGAGACAACTTAGTAGAAAAGCCTTTGTATAGGACGGGCCTCCAAGCCACTATATAGTACCAACGGGTTAGAAAAATCTGGTCATATTTGGCAACTTTTTTGTTTCTACCCCAATCCCAAAAAGGACACCCACCCTTGAAAGAGCACGTCCAAAACTGTCCAGAAATTAAGGACGAGGACATCCCCAAGGTCAAGGTCAACCGCTATGCCTACATGTCACCTGGGGCCTTTGAATAGGAACACCAAGCCACTATATAGGAGCGGGCCTTTGTGTGCAAGCCACTATATGGGACCGCAAGCCACTATATGGGATTTTACGTTAAAGGCCTGGCCTTTGTATAGGAAACTCGAGGGCCTCTATACGGGATAACGCGGACCCTAACCCTAACCCTACAAACCCTAACCCTAACCCAATAACCCTAACCTAACCCTAACCCTAACCCTAACCCTAACCCTAACCCTAACCCTAACCCTAACCCTAACCCTAACCCTAACCCTAACCCTAACCCTAACCCTAACCCTAACCCTAACCCTAACCCTAACCCTAACCCCAAAACCCTAACCCTAACCCTAACCCTAACCCTAACCCTAACCCTAACCCTAACCCTAACCCTAACCCTAACCCTAACCCTAACCCTAACCCTAACCCTAACCCTAACCCTAACCCTAACCCTAACCCTAACCCTAACCCTAACCCTAACCCTAACCCTAACCCTAACCCTAACCCTACCCCTAACCCTAACCCTAACCCTAACCCTAACCCTAACCCTAACCCTAACCCTAACCCTAACCCTAACCCTAACCCTAACCCTAACCCTAACCCTAACCCTAACCCTAACCCTAACCCTAACCCAACACTTGGCACTGTACTTAGAAAAAAAGCTAAGCCTAAGTTTAAAGGCCTTTGTATAGAAGCAATTCGACACTTGGAAAAAAAATTCACTGAAAAACTAATGTGCACTGACACCTCATATGCTGACACCTCATGTGCAAAATGACGGGTGCCTGGTACGCCATTAGGGACACACTCTCAAGCCGTAACAAACACCCTTCACTTGGCACTGTACTTAGAAAAAAAATCACTGAAAAGGCTAAGCCTAAGTTTAAAGGCCTTTGTATATGAAAAGTAAATGTGCACTGACACCTATGTGCTGACACTTCATGTGCAAAGTGATGGAAGCGTGGCACGCCATTAGGGACACACTCTCAAGCCGTAACAAGCACACTTCACTTGGCACTGTACTTAGAAAAAAATTTACTGAAAATGCTAAGCCTAAGTTTAAAGGCCTTTGTATATAAACTATTCGACACTTGTAAAAAAATTCACTGTAAAGCTAAGCCTAAGTTTAAAGGCCTTTGTATATAAACTATTCGACACTTGGAAAAAATTTCACTGTAAAGCTAAGCCTAAGTTTAAAGGCCTTTGTATATAAACTGTTCGACACTTGGAAAAAATTTCACTGTAAAGCTAAGCCTAAGTTTAAAGGCCTTTGTATATAAACTATTCGACACTTGGAAAAAAATTCACTGAATAGTAAATGTGCACTGACACCTTATGTGCAAAGTGATGGGTGCGTGGCACGCCATTAGGGACACACTCTCAAGCCGTAACAAGCACACTTCACTTGGTACTTAGAAAATATTTCACTGAAAATGCTAAGCCTAAGTTTAAAGGCCTTTGTATATAAACTATTCGACACTTAGAGAAAAATTTCACTGAAAAGCTAAGCCTAAGTTAAAAGGCCTTTGTATAGAAACAATTCGACACTTTGAAGTTATGCTCAGCCTAAGTTAAAAGGCCTTTGTATATAAGCAATTCGACAGTTCTAGCAGTTCTAGCCGTCCTAGACAAAAAGGCCTTTGTCCAAGCTTTAACTAAAGAGCCTTCATATAGCAGCATTTTTGCCCTAGCCTTAAAGCCTTTGTCCAAGTTCTAACCCTAACCCAAGAAATTCTCTAGGTATTTGAAGGCCTTTACATGTGACTGGTGGGCGACGAGACGACAGAGGCCTTACGGCCTTTGTCGACCCACCGTTGTAGCCTTGGTAGCGGAGTATATAGCCTATGTATAAGAATTTAACTACAAGGCCTTCGTATAAGGAAAAGGCCTTCGTATAGCGGCCTATATATAGTATTATCCTAACCCTAACCCTAACCCTAACCCTAACCCTAACCCTAACCCTAACCCTAACCCTAACCCTAACCCTAACCCTAACCCTAACCCTAACCCTAACCCTAACCCTAACCCAACCCTAACCCTAACCCTAACCCTAACCCTAACCCTAACCCTAACCCTAACCCTAACCCTAACCCTAACCCTAACCCTAACCCTAACCCTAACCCTAACCCTAACCCTAACCCTAAACCAAACCCTAACCCAAACCCCTAACCCTAACCCTAACCCTAACCCTAACCCTAACCCTAACCCAAACCCCTAACCCTAACCCTAACCCTAACCCTAACCCTAACCCTAACCCTAACCCTAACCCTAACCCTAACCCTAACCCTAACCCTCCTAACCCTAACCCTAACCTAACCCTAACCCTAACCCTAACCCTAACCCTAACCCTAACTAGGACGACCCGGCCTTTATCGTCACGTTTCAAACTTCTAATTGCCTAAGTTGAACGCGTTTGGGTCAAGGTCGAAAAAAAATTTCAAGGTCAAGGTCGAGAGTGAACCTTGCCGGTCCCCAATTTCCCACCCAAAACTCCCCACTTTTTCGGACTTAGGCGGAATTTGCAAAAATTTCCAAAAACACTTAGAAATTTTTCAAATGTTGACCTTTGACCTTGAATTTCAAGGTTAGTCCGGCTAGGGGGGACTATTAGCCGTGGGGAAATAACCCGCCACTAACCCAGCCCCCTTCCCAATAACCCACAGCCCCCCAAAAATGGGGGACGGGCCGAAAGGAAGAAAGCACCCCCAAGGGGTATACGAAAGAGGGAACCTTTTGATTTTTTCTGAGAAAGACAAAAGTAAAATTTTTGTATCGATATTATTTGTGGTTAAAGGTCGTACGACCTTGAATATTGCGGTGTTTCAAGGTCAAGGTCGCCTAAGGTCATTTTGACCTTGAAACTGAGTCATACCTTTTTTTGTCCTATACATAGTCAGTGGAGCTAGGAACACTATCCCACGTGGGTTGAAGGTCGGCGCAAGGCTAAATGTCAAGGACTTTGAGGGGTCACACCAATGGTCAAAGGTCAGAGGTCAAGGTCATTGGGTGCAAAGGTTATAGGCATTTCATTGATATTTGTAGCCTTCATATCGGGAAAGTTGTGCATTTCGGGAAAAACTTTTTTGTCCTTGATCGACCTTCATTGACCTTCACCTCAATAAATGACCTTGAAGTCTAGCCAAGAAAACCATGGTTACCATGGCAATCGGACATTGGGTTAAAGCGTTACCATGGCTTGAAGTTGGGGCCTTTGTCATGGATGTTCCCTATAAACCCTAGCCCAGCTTCTTATACAAAGGCCCATGTTCTCCTATAAACCCTAACCAGAAAATACGGATAAAGGCCGTTTTCCTAGGCTCAAACCCAACCCTTTGTTCATATACAAAGGACATATAAAGGAATGACAAATATGCTATATACAAAGGCTAATCCCATGGCTTGGGTTGCCCAACTGTCCCCTACAGAGGCTTTTGGACTAGAAAACGGGTTTGTTCCAGCTTTAGGGCCTTTATACACGATGGGTTTGACCCAGCTTTAGGGCCTTTGTACACGAGCTGCTAGGGACATGGGTTAGTTGGACTTGTACTTTTTTGACCAACCAAAGCCTTTGTATATAACGACTGCCATCACGGGTTTATGGACCAAGCTTTAAAGCCTTTGTATAGAAGCCCAAAATTCGACACGAGAGCACCCCTCTACGCCCAACACACGCCCAAAGGGAGGCACCTAGACATTCGACAAAATGACGCCCCCTGCACCCGCGCCCCCTCCCAATACCTTAGAAAAAAACCAACAAAAGAAAACGAGAACAAAGGAAGAAAGTACCCTTAAGGGGTATACACATAAGAGAGACCTGTGACTTTTTTTCTGCAACAGGGAATAAATTTTTTTGCATCGAGTTTATTGCTGGTTAGACGTCCTGGCACCTTGAACTTTATCGGGTTCAAAGGTCAGGGTCGACTGCGGTCATTTCGACCTTTAACCTAAGACCCACCTTTTATTGTCCTATACAGAGGTTTCTCTCCTAGGATACAAACCAACGGAAGAGGAAGGCCGGTTCAAGGCTAAGGGCGAAGGGTTGCGAAAGGTCAATGAGATGTTCCAAGGTCAAGGGTCAAGGTCACTTGCTGCAAAAGTTACGGGTATTCAATTTGTTTTTGTAGCCTTCGTATAAGAGAAGTTGTGCATTTCAGAAAAAAACATTTTTGTCCTTGACCGACCGTGGCCCTATCCTGTGCCCAATAAATGACCTTGAACTCTAGCCAGGAAAACATGAGTAACCATGGCAATCAGACTTTGGGTTACAAAGTTTCTATGTACGGTGCCTTCATATAGGATAACCACTATCACCCTAACCCAGTCCTATATGAAGGTCTCACCACGAGGCAAGTGTTTCCTAGTAACCCAACACCCTGACTCCACCCTGGTGCTACCAGATAGGCCTTTGTATAGCAATGAACTAGGAAACATGGGTTAGTTGGACTTGGAACATTTCCAGTAAACAATACAATATCCTTTGTATAGGATATGCTAGAACCGTTGGTTAACCATGGAGTGGGTTTACTAGGACGTCGAGGCCCCTGTATAATATGACCAAATGGCACTTCTAGTCAGTCCTATACAAAGGTTTCTGACAGTGTCCATTGTATAGGAAAGGCTAGAACCGTTGGTTAACCATCCTATATGAAGGCTTTTCTAGTCAGTCCTATACAAAGGCATTATACAAAGGCGTAAAATGCAGTGAACTCTGCGTGGGCAACACAACTGACACCAGACTGGGGTATCTCCTTTGGTGGTTTGGTTGGCCCTTAAAAGGGCCGTTGGGTGAATCTGTCTGGTCGCAGATTCACAACACCTTCATGAACACCTTGAAGGGTATGCCCTCTTGGCGAAGCTGGTAGATGACCACACAAGCATCTGCAGGCGAATAGAAAGCGAAGCCCAGATCGCCTAGAACACAACACTCAGTGGCGTCCTTGCCTCGAACAATGTCCGAGAGTCGGGCGAAACATGCACCGTCCTCTACCAGCACCAGCGTGTGCAGATCTCTGGGCTCAACGACAATATCTCTGGCGGCCATCGTTCAGTGTGTCGTTAGACGATAAAAGATGGCGCTTTCGACAAGATGGCGGTCTCTGCGTCACAAGGAACGCTAAACAACCCACCAATCCGAGCTTTCAGTTAGATCCTATATGAAGGTCTCACCGCGTGGCAAGTGTTCCCTAGTATCCTCTAACCCAACAGGCTGCCCTGACGCTACAAGATAGGCCTTTGTATAGCAATGCACTAGGAAACATGGGTTAGTTGGACTTTGACCGTTTCCAGTAAACAATACAATATCCTTTGTATGGGATATGCTAGAACCGTTGGTTAACCATGGAGTGGGTTTACTAGGACGTCGAGGCCCCTGTATAATATGACCAAATGGCACTTCTAGACAGTCCTATACAAAGGTTTCTGACAGTGTCCATTGTATAGGAAAAGCTAGAACCGCTGGTTAACCATGGCGTGGGTTTACTAGGACGTCGAGGCCCCTGTATAGTATGACCAAATGGCACTTCTAGTCAGTGCTATACAAAGGTTTCTGACAGTGTCCATTGTATAGGAAAAGCTAGAACCGCTGGTTAACCATGGCGTGGGTTTACTAGGACGTCGAGGCCCCTGTATAGTATGACCAAATGGCACTTCTAGTCAGTGCTATACAAAGGTTTCTGACAGTGTCCATTGTATAGGAAAAGCTAGAACCGTTGGTTAACCATGGTGTGGGTTTACTAGGACGTCGAGGCCCCTGTATAGTATGACCAAATGGCACTTCTAGTCAGTGCTATACAAAGGTTTCTGACAGTGTCCATTGTATAGGAAAAGGCTAGAACCGTGGTTTAACCATGGTGTGGGTTTACTAGGTAGTTGAGGCCCTTGTATAGTATGACCATATGGCACTTCTAGTCTCTCCTATACAAAGGTTTCTGACAGTATGCGCTGTATAGGAAAAACACTAGGAATCATGGGTTAGTTGGACTTAGACTTTTTTCGCGAAACCTGCTCCCGTATAAAGGCCCTCTATATGTCCCGTGTAGAGGCCTTCAAGGCCTACGTCGAAAAAACTTTGTCATTTCTTCGCGGCAAAGGCCTTTGTCGTAAATCCCGTGTAAAGGCCTTCAAGGCCTATGTACACGATCCCGTGTAAAGGCCTTCAAGGCCTTTGTCGTAAAAAACTTAGTCATTTCTTCGCGACAAAGTCCTTTGCACGGGACTGTATTTGTTCCCGTGTAAAGGCCTTCAAGGCCTACATCCGGAAAACTTAGACATTTCGTTTGCATATACATAGGCTAGGTGCCGTGCAAAGGCCCGTGGGTTCTGCACTTTGACGCATTTCTACGAAGCTGTACGAGCAGGTTCGAGGTCAAAGGCGACCACCTTTGACCCCTCGCACAGACTTGCACTTGTGTGACCTCAGACCCACTACTCCTGGGTCTCGTCCTGTGTGTTGACCTTGACCTTGACCTGTCCCCTTTATCTAATATTGCCGGTCAAAGTCGGGTAAAATCACGCCTTTCTGACCTTCAAGCGACCCGTAGAGTGTCAAGGTCAAATATTTCGAAGGTCGTATCACCACTGTAGGTTGCCCGAGCTTAGACCTTCCGCCCGGTAGTGTTGGCATTTGGATTGGTGACCGTGACCTCTACCACCGGGGGTTCGAACCTTGAATTTCAAAAACAGGTATATACGGTGGTCTCCAACCAGAACCTGGGGCAATAGGGATCATGGGTTAGGGATTCTATACGATGGCAATACCAAACAATGTTTTCACTAAGTCCGAAACCCAGACTTGGGTCATACTATACAAAGGTATCTTCATATAACGAAAAATGTCAATGTTCACTGACACTTCATGTGCAAGGTCATTGGTGCGGGCTACGCCCTTAGGGACACACTCTCAAGCAGTAACAAGCACCCTTCACTTGGCACTGTACTTAGAAAAAAAGCTAAGCCTAAGTTTAAAGGCCTTTGTATAGAAGCAATTCGACACTTGGAAAAAAAATTCACTGAAAAACTAATGTGCACTGACACCTCATGTGCTGACACCTCATGTGCAAAATGACGGGTGCCTGGTACGCCATTAGGGACACACTCTCAAGCCGTAACAAACACCCTTCACTTGGCACTGTACTTAGAAAAAAAATCACTGAAAAGGCTAAGCCTAAGTTTAAAGGCCTTTGTATATGAAAAGTAAATGTGCACTGACACCTATGTGCTGACACTTCATGTGCAAAGTGATGGAAGCGTGGCACGCCATTAGGGACACACTCTCAAGCCGTAACAAGCACACTTCACTTGGCACTGTACTTAGAAAAAAATTTACTGAAAATGCTAAGCCTAAGTTTAAAGGCCTTTGTATATAAACTATTCGACACTTGTAAAAAAATTCACTGTAAAGCTAAGCCTAAGTTTAAAGGCCTTTGTATATAAACTATTCGACACTTGGAAAAAATTTCACTGTAAAGCTAAGCCTAAGTTTAAAGGCCTTTGTATATAAACTGTTCGACACTTGGAAAAAATTTCACTGTAAAGCTAAGCCTAAGTTTAAAGGCCTTTGTATATAAACTATTCGACACTTGGAAAAAAATTCACTGAATAGTAAATGTGCACTGACACCTTATGTGCAAAGTGATGGGTGCGTGGCACGCCATTAGGGACACACTCTCAAGCCGTAACAAGCACACTTCACTTGGTACTTAGAAAATATTTCACTGAAAATGCTAAGCCTAAGTTTAAAGGCCTTTGTATATAAACTATTCGACACTTAGAGAAAAATTTCACTGAAAAGCTAAGCCTAAGTTAAAAGGCCTTTGTATAGAAACAATTCGACACTTTGAAGTTATGCTCAGCCTAAGATAAAAGGCCTTTGTATATAAGCAATTTGACAGTTCTAGCAGTTCTAGCCGTCCTAGAAAAAAAGGCCTTTGTCCAAGCTTTAACTAAAGAGCCTTCATATAGCAGCATTTTTGCCCTAGCCTTAAAGCCTTTGTCCAAGTTCTAACCCTAACCCAAGAAATTCTCTAGGTATTTGAAGGCCTTTACATGTGACTGGTGGGCGACGAGACGACAGAGGCCTTACGGCCTTTGTCGACCCACCGTTGTAGCCTTGGTAGCGGAGTATATAGCCTATGTATAAGAATTTAACTACAAGGCCTTCGTATAAGGAAAAGGCCTTCGTATAGCGGCCTATATATAGTATTATCCTAACCCTAACCCTAACCCTAACCAACCTAACCCTAACCCTAACCCTAACCCTAACCCTAACCCTAACCCTAACCCTAACCCTAACCCTAACCCTAACCCTAACCCTAACCCTAACCTAACCCTAACCTAACCCTAACCCTAACCCTAACCCTAACCCTAACCCTAACCCTAACCCTAACCTAACCCTAACCCAAACCCTAACCCTAAACCCTAACCCTAACCCTAACCCAAACCCTAACCCTAACCCTAACCCTAACCCTAACCCTAACCCTAACCCTAACCCTAACCCTAACCCTAACCCTAACCCTAACCCTAACCCTAACCCTAACCCTAACCCTAACCCTAACCCTAACCCTAACCCTAACCCCAAACCCTAACCCTAACCCTAACCCTAACCCTAACCCTAACCCTAACCCTAACCCTAACCCTAACCCTAACCCTAACCCTAACCCTAACCCTAACCCTAACCCTAACCCTAACCCTAACCCTAACCCTAACCCTAACCCTAACCCTAACCCTAACCCTAACCCTAACCCTAACCCTAACCCTAACCCTAACCCTAACCCTAACCCTAACCCTAACCCTAACCCTAACCCTAACCCTAACCCTAAACCCTAACCCTAACCCTAACCCTAACCCTAACCCTAACCCTAACCCTAACCCTAACCCTAACCCTAACCCTAACCCTAACCCTAACCCTAACCCTAACCCTAACCCTAACCCTAACCCTAACCCTAACCCTAACCCTAACCCTAACCCTAACCCTAACCCTAACCCTAACCTAAACCTAACCCTAACCCTAACCCTAACCCTAACCCTAACCCTAACCCTAACCCTAACCCTAACCCTAACCCTAACCCTAACCCTAACCCTAACCCTAACCCTAAGGCACGGCATGGAAGTCACGTGCTACGTTCCCGCCAAAATACGAATTGACTAGTTATAGTTACCCATGACCTTCGGAAAAAGTGTCCATCTTAATATTAACAAGCGGAATTTGGTTATTGTTTATAGTACATGTAGCACTGTTTCCATGAAATGCAATTTTGAAATAACTATTTTCAGTCAAGAGCATCTCCACATTTAAGACAGTTTGTAATTCATATCGTGGTGCCTGGAACATAAGCCCCGATTTAGTTAATCAATTTAAAGCAGTTCCATAATGCTAATGATATGGATTTCATGAAATGCATGTCGCCCAAAACATGTTTTATGAATAATAAGAATGGAACAGTTTGGACCCTATTCCGCAAGTCTAATAGTAGTCCCTTTTTGTTTTGACTGAAAAATATACCTAATTTTTGACAATGATAGGCACTTTATTTTCACGGTGATATTGTCAGAAGCATTTCGAATGCTGAAAAAGAAGATAAGGCAAGACAATAATGCATACCAACAGTTAAATTTTACCAGCTCATAGCCTTAAATAGTCTCACTATTCTTTATTACGTATTTAGCAATTTTAACCAAAAAAAAAAAACAGTTTTAGATGCAAACTTGCTTCGGCGACGGGACAATTCAACTGAGAAATATGTATAATTTCTAGTGTACAGGAGTTTTATTGAACATTTGATTTTTTCGTAACGTCTTTGTTATCAAATCAACACAGTCCTCATAAAACAACGCAACGTGTGTGAAACTTGCAAGAATCAGATACCTTTCTGTCAATGTCGTAACAAATGATATAATACATTGGTGCACGACACAGTGAAATTATGGTACATTCTTTGTTCCAGAAACTGTTATATTTAAACGCATTAAGTTCCAAATTCTGGATATTTGTTTACCTTTCATGGAAAATACGTTTCAAAGTTGGATGGCCTGATTTAAAGTTCGAAACATCCATTTTAAACATCATGTCGCATTCTTTCAGACTAATTGAAAAACTGTTGTCCCATCTCGATAGAGGGAAAGTATGTATGTAACTTTTGTTAAATGTCTGTCTGCAAAACGTATTCAGCTCATTCAAGATATGTTCAAAGTAACGAACTTCGCCAGTGAAGTCATTCCCTTCTTTTTCTATCCTTTGGTCAAGTTCTTTTGAAAAATAATTATAAATTCCATAGTCCAAACTGTTTGTAGTTCTAAGGTGTTCTGTCTGCTTTTCATTAAGAAACACTGGTATATGATTATTTGTCTTCCTTTTTGCATATAATATATCAATGAATGACCAGTTAAGAAGTCGTTTCAAAAGAACAAGGGACGTGTTCATTCTTTCTAAAATAACTACAAGTAACAATTCAGACTTCAGATTATTTAAACATTTTTGAAAATGATACTGATCAATATTTTTATTGTTTATTCCAAAGAAATAGGACATTTTATTCTGCATTCCGTACTTTGATGTATTGCTCACAATTTCATCGATAAAACTTTGTGCAGAAAGTCCCATCTGTTTTCTTAATGCCTGTTTTTGTTTATCATAGAAGGTCTCACTGATAATCCTCTGTCCTGGTTCACGTACACTTCCAATTATGGCTGGATCACGAACGATATGAGTGAAAAAGTGATAGTTATATGTTGTGTGTGAGGCAAAAATATCAAAATGTTTCTTTTGCTCAATAAAACATTTTGCTGAGGTTTCGTTATAAAAACGTCCCGATACAGAAATACTTTAAGATTATGTCTTATTCCGAACCTAATGAATATACATGAAAGTGTGCTTGAACCAGTCTTAGGTACTTTTATATAGCTTACTCTTTTATGTTTACCTAGTTGTATAGATTTATTTCCAAATACGTCGTTGTTGAACAGTTGTATTTTTTCTTCATGCACAAGTGTCCAACCAAAATATGTCAATACCACAAGTAACAAAGAAAGTCCAACATATTTTTCGAACCTGCAATAGACAAACAAAATCTGTATTTATATATTTTGTATGATTCAAATTAAATATTAACGCCATATTACTTCAATAAAGCCATTATATTATAAAACAAAGCTATAAGAATCTTTAAGCGGATATTTACATTTTTGCAGTCCTATATTATAAAGCAATGAACAGTATGCAAAGGGATATATACCTTAATGTCTAATGACGAAATGGTCACAGCTGATTTCCTGGTTAAAATTGTAAGGAAAGAGCTAAATGTGAAGTGTTGGGTGTAGTCAAGTCTAAAGAACTAGAACGCATTCATCTAAAGTTTGCAAAAGGATACTAAATGTTAAGCAGACTTCAAGCAACGCTAGCATATACGGTGAATTAGGGGGGTATCCTTTATATATAAACCGTTACGTTAGAGCTATCAAATATTGGTTTAAGATTGTTAATACTGATAGTTGCATTTTAAATGCTTTATATTCTGTATCATTGATAGACTGTAATAATGGGAAAACTAACTGGAGTAGCCAAATCAAAAACCTTTTGTACTCAACTGGTTTCGGATATGTTTGGGAAAATCCATTATGTATACAAAAGAAACAATTTCTAAATATCTTCAGGCAAAGACTTATTGAAACTTTTAGACAAGAATGGGTTGAGAGTATAAATACAAACAAAGTGTTGTGTACATTGTACAAATATATAAAGTGTGACTTCGGATATGAAGAGTATCTAAGTTCATTAACACAATGTAAACGTACATCGCTGACAAAACTGCGAATATCTGCACATAAACTGAGAGTCGAAACGGGACGGTATGGTAGAAATAGATTAGAAAGGAACGATAGACTTTGTGAATTATGCAATTCAAACAGAGACATTGAAGATGAGTACCATTTTGTGATAATTGCCTTAAATACAACGAATTAAGAAGAAAATATATCCCTAAATATTATTGGAAGAAACCAAGTATGTGGAAATTTGTAGAACTGTTAAACTCAAACAATAAAGTGATTGTAAACAAGTTAGCCATATACCTGTTCCACGCTTTTAAAATAAGAAATTCGAGTATAAATGTAACATTGTAATTTAACTGAGGTATAGTTCATTCTCTGCTATATATGTATTCTGTTTTATTGTTTCTTTTGCTTGATACTGTTAGTAATGTGTTATATTGTACATATTTAGCTCGATATATTGACCTTTTGTTTGAACGTAAAACATGTATGGAAGAGGAACACAAGTTCAATTCCAAAGTTACAAAATAAATTATCTGTTCTGTTCTGATATAATCTTCTATACTTAAACTTTGTTAAAGGGTGCAGTTGTGCCTTAGTTGAGCGCCGATATTGTTTTACAATAGTGTGACATTTTGAAGCAGGTGTTATACCAAAAGCAGGTAAAGGCTTAATAAGAATATTTTAATTGTTAATTATCTGTAGAATATAAATGCAGAATATATATGCAATAACATCTGATCAAAAAGAAACAAGCAACATTCGTCTTTCACATCACTCTTTCTTGTGTTTTACCCTTTTATAAATGAATGGTTCCTTGCTTCAATATTTTCTGACGATGATTGATACCTGACGAGAAAAGCTCATTAAATATGTTTTAAGCTTCCAAAACATTGATACAGTTGCGCCGTTTTACAGTTTCTACAGTTTCTAGACAATGAAACGTTTTTAAATTTCAGTGTCTTTGAGAATTATTTCAAGCATTGCTTAAACAGAGCTTCTTGATAAAATTGGCACAAATAACGTCTTGATATAATTGGTTATATGGTATTTAAATGCAAGTAAATCGTGTCAATTATGGTGCAATTTGCAAAATATTTCCCACAACCTGGGACCCCGTAAGTGTCTCATGTCGTCCTAATACTAGATGCCTCGCCACGCGCCTGTTTCGCCATAGATAACACTTTGGCTATAAATGCCTATTAAATCTACTATTTTGGCCTGAGAATCGTTTGGACAAAATATTGTCCGTTGTAAAATATTTGTAGTTCTACTTTTTAAAAATCAAATACGCAATACAAGCTATTTACTTTAAGTTAGCATTACTAAAATATTGAAAATACGTGTCTATTGTTTACGGAAAACGTTTTATCAATCTTTCTATTTCAAAATTACACTGCTGACGTATCATGTTAATAAATAAAAATGGCTATATTTCATAACATATAATGTACTTTGCAAGTAGATAGTTACTTGATAATCAGCTTTGCTACACCTTGTGAATAGGGTTAGGGTTAGGGTTAGGGTATTAGTGAGTGAGAGGAAGATTATGTGCGCTATGTTCACGGAAGTATGTTTGCCCATGCGCATTATTGGTAAAATACGTCATCATGCGATGGCATGCTGTGATTGGCTGAATTCAAAGTTGTTGATAAAGAAGACGCCATTTTTGTTACATAGTGAATGCAGTAGGAATACAGAAGTGTAATTATTTGGACTTTTTGCATTAATGAAAAGACAAGAAATGTATAATTAATTGGAATATTACGAGCAAAGATGTTTCTGTTTGTCTGCTGCATTTATTTCCGAAAGAAATATCATAAACATGCATAAAATTGCTCGCATGTGTTATTGAATGTACATGTACGATCGGTAGCATATAGCAATGTTGTTTGACTCATTGTTTATATAGGAAATCAGTGTTCGAACCCGTTGTTTGGGACGAGAGTGGCACCTGTGCGAGCATTGTCTGTCCGTTTGCATGTCTGAACGAACATCGCCGTCCGTCTGTGCGTTCGTAGTAGTCTTATTGCATATAGAAAACGTGTTATGGACATGGCGCGCTCTGATTGGCTGAATTCACGTGATCAAGTCATGGCGCTCTCTGATTGGCTTAATTGAAAGTTGTTGATAAAGAAGACGCCATTTTGTATACAAGGAAATACAGCTTGAGTTTAGAATTGTATTTAGATGGATATTTTGCATGAATTAAGAAGTGAGAAGTTTATTATTTATTGGAATCTTACGAGCAAAAATGCATTTATATGCTTGCTGCATTTATTTCTGAAAGAAATATTATAAATATGCATAAAATTGCTCGCATGTGTTATTGAATGTACATGCATGACGGGTAGCTATGCTGATTTGGTTGTTTTAATCATTGTTTATATAGAAAAGCAGTGCTTGAACCCGTTTTCGGGATGAAAATGGCACCTGTGAGACCATTGTCCGTCCGTAGGTCTGTCTGAACGAACTCGCCGTCCGTTTGTGCGTTCGTAGTAGTCTCATTGCATATAGAATAGGTCATAAGGTCACGTGGGTTACGGAGCTAAAAATAGATGCCATATGTCACATAACGTGTGATGCTACACCATATTCTTAAACACTGAAAGTGAACGAAAACCCAAACCCATGACCCTTACCTTAGACCGACACTTTTGCTCGAACATAAGTCGGACCCAAATCCCAACCCAAACCAAAACGAAACCCAAACGAAAACCTAATGTCAAACCCAAACCCAAACCCAATAGTCAATTAACAAAGACACTCGACCTTTTGATATTGCACCAGTCCAAAACAACCCTAAAGAGAAACCCAAACTCGAATACAAACCCAAACTGTAACCCTAAACATAACCCACCCCTAGGGTTTAGTCCCAAACACAACTGAAACCCAAATAAAAACCAAAGCCTAAGCCAACTCTCAGATCCAAACCAAACCCGAAGTAAACTTAATCCAAACCCAAACCAAATCCGAACTGTCAATTGACAATGACCCTTATCCCAGACCGACTATTTTGCTCAAACCAAAGTCAGACCCAAACCCAAATCTAAACTGGAACGAAAACACAAACCCAAACTTTAATCCTAAGGGTTAGGGTTAGGGTTTAGAGGGTTAGGGTATTAGTGAGAGGAAGATTCCGTGCATAAAAGCGTTCACGGAAGTATGTTTGCGCATGCGCGAGAAATGCATTATTGGTAAAATAGTTAGGGTTAGTGTTAGGGTATTAGGGATAGGGACAGGGTATTAGACATTTACGGATTAAGTCTACGTGGACTGTGGACACCTAAGGCGATAGATTTTTCAAGGGGACTGTCTCAACGTAGTTTAATTATATTATGCGCGATATGAAAAAGAGTTTATAACGGCAATAGGGTTTGAGTTATTATATCATCACTATGCGGTAGGTGATATAAAATTTGGATGTGCCTGTTTTTAGCTCGACTTTTCGAAGAAAAAGTAGAACTATTGCATTCGCTCCGGCGTCGGCGTCGGCCTCTCCGATGGTTAAAATTTTTGATAAAGTCAAATATCTCTGTTACTGTCAAAGCTATTGACTTGAAACTTAAAATACTTATTTACTATCAAAGTTTACACAAGGAAGAACAATCCCCATAACTGTGATTGAATTTTTACAGAATTATGCCCCTTTCTAATTTAGCATTTTTGGTTATAGTTTTTCATAAAGTCAAATATCTCTGTTACTATTAAAGCTATTGACTTGAAACTTATAATAGTTATTTATTATCGAAGTCTACACCAGAAAAAATAATCCCTATAACTCTGATTGAATTTTGATAGAATTATGCCCCTTTTAACTAAGAATTTATGGTTATAATTTTTGACGAAGTCAAATATCTCTGTTACTATCAAAGCTATTGACCTGAAACTTAAAATAATTATTTACTATCGAAGTCCACACCAGGAAAAACAATCTGCGTTACTCTGGTTTGATAGAATTATGCCCCTTTTTAGCTATTGACTTGAAACTTATAATAGTTATTTACTATCGAAGTCTACATCAGGAAAAATAACCCCCATAACTCTGATTGAATTTTGATGGAATTATGCCCCTTTTAACTTAGATTTTTTTGGTTAAAATTTTTGATAAAGTCAAATATTTCTGTTACTATCAAAGCTATTGACTTGAAACTTAAAAAACTTATTTACTATAAACGTCTACACCAGGATAAATAATCCCTATAACTCTGATTTGAATTTTGACAGAATTATGCCCCTTTTTAACTTAGAATATTTGGTTAAAGTTCTTGATAAAGTCAAATATATCTGTTACTACCAAAGCTATTGATCTGACACTTAAAATACTTATTTACTATCAAAGTCTACACCGGGAGAAACAATCCCTATAACTCTGATTTGAATTTTGACAGAACAATGCCCCCTTTTAAATTAGAATTTTTGGTTAAAGTTTTTGATAAAGTCAAATGCCTCTGTTACTATCAAAGCTTTTGACTTTAAACTTAAAATAGTTATTTACTATCGAAGTCTACACCAGGGAAAACAATCCTCATAACTGTGATTTGAATTTTGACAGAGTTATGTCCCTTTTTAACTTAGAATTTTGGGTAAAAGTTTTTGATATATATATATATATATATTTTTTTTATTTAACGTCGCACCGACACATTATAGGTCATATGGCGACTTTCCAGCTTTAATGGTGGAGGAAGACCCCAGGTGCCCCTCCGTGCATTATTTCATCGAGAGCGGGCACCTGGCCGGGTAGAACCACCGACCTTCCGTAATCCAGCTGGATGGCTTCCTCACATGAAGAATTCAACGCCCCGAGTGAGGCTCGAACCCACATCGATGAGGGGCAAGTGATTTGAAGTCAGCAACCTTAACCATTCGGCCACGGAGGCCCCCAAAGGTTTTGATAAAGTCAAATATCAGAGGATGGGAGCAAAATTTAAAGAACTTTACTGTTGAAATCCTAAGGAAAATGACAACAAAGGGAAGAAATTTCCCGAAAAACTCTTAGTCCACTAAAATTATTAGCAGGTACAGATGTGTCAAAATACACCTTAACTTTGCAGGTACCATCCATGTTGTACCAAAGAAAAGTGGTCTCGGCTTTTACCTACGGCTAATAATAAAAAAGTTACAAAATAACCTATTTCTAGTAACATAAAAGGGAAGTAATTCAATAAAAAATATTGTAAGTGAACAAAAAAAAAAATCTGCCAAATAAAAACAAGAGCACCGCAATGCAAAGCAACATAAACACAAAACAAAGTCATGTGACCTTTAACCTCTAAGTGTGACCTTTACCTTGAAGCGAGCTATGTGCTCTGCACATCGTCTCAATGTGGTGAACATTTGTGCCAAGTATTTTTAAATCCTTCAAGCAGTTTAAGAGTTACACATCGCACTCGAAACAAAGTTATATGACCTTTGACCCCTAAGACGGACACACAGACAGACAGACGGTCAGACGAACACCAAAATACGTTCCTTCGGGCGTATAATAACAACAAAGGAATGGAGACGCAAGATATATTACGTTTTCTACAGTTTTCACAAATTTTACCTGCTGACCTACATTTTGATCCCAGCTAACCCAGTTAAGATTTATTTTCATTTCGGACGACGACGACGATGGAATACGGATACATTGCGAACAGATAAGATCATCTTTTCAACTTTGTCGCAGATGCGCAACTTTTAATATTGAAGAACCTTTTGGGAAAGTGTTATGACGCTAGATCAAATACTCTTTGCGATATGCATAACAAAACACCCCTCTGGCGAACAGACAGACGGACAGACAAATCCAAATCTTATCCTGTGCGGTAACATAATAAGCCAGACCTTACCATTATTATTGGAATGTTTTCCTACCACACATAAATTAAAATTATCATGTTGAGACGGTCCCCTTGAAAAATCGATCGTCTTAGGCGTTCACAGTCCACGTAGACTTAATTCGTAAATGTCTATTAGTGAGAGGAAGATTATGTGCGCTATGTTCACGGAAGTATGTTTGCGCATGCGCGAGAAATGCATTATTGATAAAATATGTCATCATGCGATGACGTGCTCTGATTGGCTAAATTCAAAGTTGTTGATAAAGAAGACGCCATTTTTGTTAGATAGTGAATGCAGTAGGAATATAGAAGCGTAGTTTTTTTTATTTTTTTGCATTAATGAAAAGGTAAGCAATGTATAATTAATTGGAATTTTACGAGCAAAGATGTTTCTGTTTGTCCGCTGCATTTATTTCTGAAAGAAATATCATAAACATGCATAAAATTGCTCGCAGGTGTTATTGAATGTACATGCATGACGGGTAGCAATGCTGATTCGGTTGTTTTAATCATTTTTATATAGGAAATCAGTGCTCGAATCCGTTTTTGGGACGAAAATGGCACTTGTGGAACCATTGTCCGTCCGTAGGTCTGTCTGAACGAACTCGCCGTGCGTTCGTGCGTCGTACTAGTCTCATTGCATATAGAATACGTCATAAGGTCACGTGAGTTACGGAGCTATAAATAGATGCCATATGTCACATGACGTGTGATACTACACCATATTCTTAAACCCTGAAAGTGAAAGAAAACCCAAACCCATGACTCTTACCCTAGACCGACAATTTTGCTCGAACCTAAGTCGGACCCAAATCCCAACCCAAACCCAAACCAAACCCAAACGTTTACCTAATGTCAAACCCAAACCCAGTAGTCAATTGAGGAAGACACCCGACCTTTTGATATTGAACCAGTTCAAAACAACCCCAAAGAGAAACCCCCCACTCTCGAACCCAAACCCAAACATTAATCCTAACTTTAAACCCACCGCAAATTCAATCACAAACACAACTGAAACCCAAACAAAAACCAAAGCCTAACCCAAACTCTCAGATCCAAACCAAACCCGAAGTAAACTTAATTCAAACCCAAACCAAACCCGAACTGTGAATTGACAGTGACCTTTACCCCAGACCGACTCTTTTGCTCAAACCAAAGTCAGACCCAAACCCTATCCCAAATACAAAACTGGAACGAAAACCCAAACCCAAACCCAACCGAAAGTCAAACCTAAACCCAAACCTTGTAAACCTTTTGATATTGCACCAGTCCAAACCAACCCCAAAGAGAAATCCAAACTCGAACCCAAACCCAAACTTTAACCCTAAACTTAACCCACCCCAAATTCAATCCCAAACACAACTGAAACCAAAAACAAAAACCAAAACTAAAGACCCTTACCCCAGACCGACTATTTTGCTCAAACCAAAGTCAGACCCAAACACAAACCCAACTCCAAACTGCTGGAACGAAAACCCAAACCCAAACGCAAAGTCAAACCTAAACCCAAACCCTGTAACCCAAACCCAAACGAAAACCTAATGTCAAACCCAAACCAAATAGTCAATTGACTATTAACCCAAACCCAAACACAACCCAAATTCAAACCGAAACCGAAACCCAACCCCGAACCAAACCCCAAACGGAAACGTAATGTCAAACCCAAACCCAAACCCAATAGTGAATTGACCAAGACACCCGACGTTTCGACAATGCACCAATCCAAACCAAACCCAAAGACAAGCCCAAACGCAAACCCAAAACCCAAACGCAAACTTTAATCCAAACCTAAACCCAACCCAAATGCAATTCTACCCCAGTGGAACAAAGGGGAACAATTCGAAGGGAGACAATTTGCTAGAAGGGCCTTTGTATAGGAGGCAATTCTACCCCAGTAGTCAATTCACTATTGGGTTTGGGTTTGAGTTTGACATTACGTTTCCGACACTTAGAAAAAAAATTCACTGAAAAGCTAAGCCTAAGTTAAAAGGCCTTTGTATAGAAACAATTCGACAATGAAGTAATGCTCAGCCTAAGTTAAAAGGCCTTTGTATATAAGCAATTCGACAGAAGTTTGTAAACCACATCCCCATAAAAAACGGGTTTAGAAATACCTTCTCGCAGAAGTGTCTTTAAATTACTTAAGAAATAATATATCTCATCGGTGATTTGTCGCTGAATAAATCACTGTTTGGAGTTCAGATGCGAAGGAATTATATCACGAGGGCGTAGCCCGAGTGATATAATGCTACGCATCTGAACGACAAACAGTGATTTATTCAAGAGCAAATCACTAAATGAGATATATTATTTCGATTCTAACACGTTATCAAGGACTTTAAAGTACACCTTGTCGGCATGCATTAAATATTTGCCCGTTTTCAATCGGGTTCTTTTCCAGCGCGCCGTTATGCCGCTTGACGCTATGACGTAATAGTTGTGACGTCAGAACAGTGAATTGTTGTTTAATAAATCACTGTCTCCAGCCTTCTTTGTTTAATAGGAAAATGAATCGGATCGTGTTAGAATATTAGTTTAAACATATTTTATTTCAGTAATACATAAAACTTTTACAGAAAAATTAATTAAGGAATTGGACAGAAAGCTATATCAGCTTACGGTTGTCCTCTCCTTAAATTACTATTAAATTTTAAAACTAAATCAGAATTACGATAATAAAATTTAGCAAAAATATTTACGCAATTTGTAATAACGGTAGCCTTGCTGAAGAAGTTTACCTGTAATATATTGATTACGTTCATTGAAATGCTTGACATGACTACACGCTCTGGCAAATCGAATTAATTGAGAAATATATACCCCATAAGATGTAGCCCGAGGTACATCCCCATCCAAATGGGGGAAATTTACAATACTAAAATTAAAATCATCCCTCTTGTCATAAATTTTGGTATGTATAAAATTGTCATAAATAGAGAGATGTAAATCTAAAAATGAAGCATCAGTATTCGAATTGTTAGTTTTAATTAACTGAAGCTCCCTAGGTTAAATAGTACCCATCAAAGCCTAAGTTTAAAGGCCTTTGTATATGAAAAGTAAATGTGCACTGACACCTCATGTGCTGACACCTCATGTGCAAAGTGATGGGTGCGTGGCACGCCATTAGGGACACACTCTCAAGCCGTAACAAGCACACTTCACTTGGCACTGTACTTAGAAAAAAATTCATTGAAAATGCTAAGCCTAAGTTTAAAGGTCTTTGTATATAAACTATTCGACACTTGGAAAAAATTTCACTGAATAGTAAATGTGCATTGACACGCCATTAGGGACACACTCTCAAGCCTAACAAGCACACTTCACTTGGCACTGTACTTAGAAAAAAAATCACTGAAAATGCTAAGCCTAAGTTTAAAGGCTTATGTATATAAACTATTCGACACTTGGGAAAAATTTCACTGTAAAGCTAAGCCTTAGTTTAAAGGTCTTTGTATATAAACTATTCGACACTTTGAAAAAATTTCACTGAATAGTAAATGTGCACTGACACCTCATGTGCTGACACCTTATGTGCAAAGTGATGGGTGCGTGACACGCCATTAGGGACACACTCTCAAGCCGTAACAAGCACACTTCACTTGGCACTGAACTTAGAAAATATTTCACTGAAAATGCTAAGCCTAAGTTTAAAGGCCTTTGTATATAAACTATTCGACACTTGGACAAATTTTCACTGAAAAGCTAAGCCAAAGTTAAATGACATTTATAATAAGCAATTCGACACTAAGAAAAAAAATTCACTGAAAAGCTAAGCCTAAATTAAAAGGCATTTGTATAGAAACAATTCGACACTGAAGTAATGCTCAGCCTAAGTTAAAAGGCCTTTGTATATAAGCAATTCGACAGTTCTAGCAGTTCTAGCCGTCCTAGACAAAAAGGCCTTTGTCCGAGCTTTAACTAAAGAACCTTCATATAGCAGCATTTTTCCCCTAGCCTTAAAGCCTCTGTCAAGATCGAGTTTGAACCCAAGAAATTCTCTAGGTATTTGAAGGCCTTTACACGTGATTGGTGGGCGACGAGCCGACAAAGGCCTTACGGCCTTTGTCGAACCACAGTTGTAGCCTTGGTAGCGGAGTATATAGCCTATGTATAAGAATTTAATTATAAGGCCTTCGTATAAGGAAAAGGCCTTGGTATATGGGCCTATGTATGGGATTGTCCTGTACCAAAGTCAGACACAAACCCAAACCCAAATCCAAACCGGAACGAAAACCCAAACCCAAACACAACCCAAAATCAAACCTAAACACACATCAAACCCAAACCCTTTAATCCAAACACAAATCCAAACCCAACCCAAACCTATACCCATCCCCAATTCGATCTCAAACCTAACTGATAACCAAACAGAAACCAAAGCGGAACCTGAACCCAAAGTCTGCAATCCAAACCAAACCCCATATATACTACATCCAAACCCAAACCAAATCCTAACCCAATTTTTGGACTGTTTAGAGTAGGATCAACGTGTTTATTAGGTCAGCTAGGGTCATGAAAAAGAATGCCACAACAAAAATGTGAAGTGTACAAATTCGACGGTGTCATCCATTTCTTCGATGTCACTTCCGGTTCGAAATGTCATATCTCAAGCAATGTTGGAGTGTTTAAAGTAGAATCAACTTTTTAATTAGGTCAGCTAGGGTCATGAAAAAAAAATGTCAGAACAAATGTGAAGTGTACAAATTCGATGGTGTCATCTATTTTTCGATTTCTCTTCCGGTTCGAAATGTCATATCTCAAGCACTTTTTGACATTTCAAGTAGGTCATCAACTTGTTAATTACGTCAGCTAGGGTCATGAAAAAAAAATTCAAGAACAAATGTGAAGTGGACAAATTGGATGGTGTCATCCATTTTTCGATTTCACTTCCGGTTCGAAATGACATATCTCAACATATCTCAAGCAATTTTCTACTTTTTAAAATAGGATCAACTACTTAATTAAAAAAAAAGAAAGAAAAAAAAAAAAAAAAAAAATAACACCATACGTTCCCCACAGACAGGGTTTTATCCTTGAGTGTTCATATGTAGGTAATGGGTGAAGTGTAAGATAGGAGTAAGTACGGCAGTAAAGATAATTTTGTAATTAATGATGATCTAAGCGACCCTCCTGCTTTCTAACTCGGGACTTGGGACCCGACGACGGCGCAGTTACCGCTTGAGTGTCAGTGAGTTCAAAGGCTCATGTTATCACTGTTATAAAACAATCTGAGTGTCCATGAGTTCAGAGGCTCGCTTCTCACTATTAAACAATCTGAGTGTCCATGAGTTCAGAGGCTCCCATTATGATTATTCCACACATATTATTTCTACATCACTATCACTATCCTCTACTGCACTTTCGTTGTCACTATAAATTTACTCAACTGGGTGAAAAGGAGTTATGTTCGAACTGTCATCTTCAACACTTTCATTGTCACTATATATGTCTTCTCTCCTGTAAGTAGAAATTACTTCCGGAAGTGACTGTACATCACTGTCACTATTGTTGTCACTAAAACATCCTGCAGTAGTGGAAGTGTGACTTATGTTCGTAGGTGTGTCGATAAAAACGGCCTCGTCTTCCACCGCGTAGCCATTAACGATACGGGTTAGTGGTCTGCTTTCCGGAGGTATCCAATATTCATCGTGTGGAATATCGACGTCTGCAGGGTTAACGTATACAGATCGAACTAGCGGAGCAACGATGCTGACAGGCTTTCCGAGTTTGATTAAATCGCTGGTTGCGAGAAAGGGCGTTATTGCCTTAGACATCCAGGCTTTTTGAGGCCTAACAATCTTCCCATCGCCATCATTTTCGACAGAGTGCATCTTTCTCTTCATTTTGGAAGCTTTTAATATATATCAACTTATCTGTGTCTTAACGCTGAGCAATTTACACTATTCGACTCATATACATATTTTTAATACAACAAGTTCCTAAAACATGTTTGAGAAAAAACCCTAGATTTGAACGGAGTGCAGAGTACGTTTACATTTACATTCCCATGTCCGTGTCCGTGATAAAGGTCTAATACAAAATACATCTCGTTCCTAACTTCTCCAAGATTAACGAACGTGAGCTGTGTAAGATGAAAACACATTCTTTTTAACGCTAACATCATATAGCCTCAAACCATATGGGGTGTAATGGGAGCTATAAGACTGGAAATAGGCTCGAATTGTGCACTTTTTAGAAGAGTTTGGAACTTTATCTGATAAATTACTATTATATATGAGGAAACATTTCAGATGTAGAACCCACCTCTTCCCACCCTTTTATGGTAAATTATAAGGTAAGAGTTATGTCCCTTGAAATCATTTATGAAAGGTCTTGGAATACAAAACCCACCATATACTTATTTACTTTATTTAATATAAATGTTCTTAAATATTTGCGAAACGTAAGTCGGAGGAAATTATTAATCAGTCTGGGAGCTCAGAAATGAAAAACATATGCATATATTGAAGTTACGGCCCTTGAATTTGTCAAGTTACAGAAATATTGGACAACACTTGCAAAGATATCTTTAATATTTGGTTTTTGAATCGTTTTGTTTAGCTATTTTTCAGAAAACGATGATATAAGTAGTAAATGACATGCTCATGGGTTGTAAAACCACATTTTTACGCCCCCCTTCCCGACCTTAGGGGGTATATTGCTTGCAGATGTCAGTCGGTCTGTCTTTCTGTCGGTCGGTATGTTGACCAATCAGTTCCCGGATGCTAACTCAAGAACACTTAGGTCTAGGATCATGAAAGTTGATATGGAGGGGAGGTCGATCATAACCAGCAAATGACCTCTATTGATTTTTGGATAAGAAGGCCAAAGGTCAAGGTCATAGTGACCCAAAACAATTTAACAATTTTCGGGCGATGACTTGAGGATGCTTAGGCGTAGGGTCACAAAACTTAATACTGAGGTTGATCATGACCAGTAAATGACTCCTATTGATTTTGAGATCAGTACGTCAAAAGTCAAGGTCACAGTCACCCAAAACAGTTAAACAATTTATGGTCGATAACTTGAGAACGCTTAAGCTTGTGGTCACAAAACTTAATACAGAGGTTGATCATGACCAGCAAATGACCCTTATTGATTTTGAGGTCGGTAAGTCAAAGGTCAAAGTCACATTGACCAAAAACATGTCTACGGTTTCCAGATTTTAACTCAAGAATGCTTAGGTCTAGGATCATGAAAAGTGATAAAGAGGTTTGACATGACCAACAGATGACCTCTATCGATTGTGAGATTAGTAGGTCAAAGGACAAGATCACAGTGACACAGAACAGGTAAACGGTTTCCGGGCGATTGAGAACGATTTGGCCTAGGATCAAGAAACTTGATACAGAGATTGATCATGACCAGCAGATGACTCTTGTAGATTTGAGATAAGTAGGTCAATGGTCAAGGTCACAGTGACCCAGAACAGTTGAACCGTTTCTGGATGATAACTTGAGAACGCTTAGGCTATGATCACGAAACTTAATAGGGAGGTTTATCATCACCAGCAGATGACCTATATTGATTTTTAGGTCAGTAGGTCAAAGGTCAAGGTTACATTGACCCAGAACAGTAGAGCCGTTTCTGGATGATAACTTGAGAACGTCCGTGCCTAGTATCACGAAACTTAGTAGGGCGATTGATCATCACCAGTAGATGATCCCTATTGATTTTGAGTTCAGTAGGTCAAAGTTTAATATCACGGTGACCCTGAAAAGTAGAAAATATTTTGCCAAATAACTCGAGAATTCTTTGGTCTAAGATCAGATTTGATACGGAGGTCACTTATGACTGGTAAATGACCCATAATTATTGATTTGAGATCAGTACGTCAAACGTCCAGTGCAAAGTGACCAAATAATTTATGTTCCTTGTGCAGTTACTGAATGCATTAAGGTGGGCATTTTGTGCTCTACGAGCTCTTGTTCAATATTCCAGTCTGTCTGTCCGTCCGCCTCTATACCTGTCAATTTCCTAACACGTTTATCAGGTTCTTGCCTTCCGTGCTCTAATTAGACGTCTGCGAATTAAGTCTACGTGGACTGTGAACACCTAAGACGATCGATTTTTCAAGGGGACCAACAAAAGACAACATGATAATTTTAATTTATGTTTGGTAAGAAAACATTTCTATAATGATGGTAAGGTCTGGCTTATTATGTCACCGAACAGGATAAGATTTGGATTTGTCTTTCCGTTCGTCTGTTCACCAGAGAAATGTTTTGTTATACATATCGCAAAAATATTTGATCTAGCGTCATAACACTTTCCTGAAATGTTCTTTAATATTATAAGTTGCGCATCTGCGTCAGTGTTAAACAGATGAGGTAGTCTGATCGAAATGTATCCGTATTCCATCGTCGTCGTCGGCCGACATGAAAAAGTCTAAACTGGGACAGCTGGGATCAAAATGTAGGGCAGTAGGTAAATCATTGTGAAAACTGTAGAAAACGTAATAGCATGCGTCTCCATTCCTTTGTTGTTATTACGCCCGAGGGGACATATTTTGAGATACAACAGGTGTTCATCTGGCCGTCTGTCTGTCTGTGTGTTCGTCTGTCCGTTAGCAATTTCGTGTCGACTCCGCTCTGTAAATCGTGAATCCCTTAAAGGATTTTAAACAAACCTGACAAATGTTCTCCACATTAAGACGACATGCAGAGCGCCTGTATCAGGTGGCTCGCTTTAAGATCAAGGTCGCACTTAGGTGTCAAGGTCATACGACTTTGATTCGTGTCTGCTATGTAACTCTTGATCTGTTTGAGGAATTTTAAAGAAACATTGCACAATGTCCACCACATCGAGACTACGTGCAGGGCGCATGTTTTGGATGGCTAGCTACAAGGTCAATGTCACACTTAGGGGTCAAAGGTCATATAACTTTGATTCGATGTGTAACTTTTGAACTGCTTGAAGGATTTTAAAGAAACATGGCACAAATGGTCACCACATTATGACGACGTGCAGAGCACATGGCTCGCTTTAATACTTTTGGCGATATGTGTAGCGTAACTTCTCTCTGATGGACAGAAAAACGGAACAAGAGCTTCCGTAACACAGCGCGCTCGACTTTCCTCAGTGCTTGACTCTTAATTAGAACTTTGCCAGTAAAAAAAAATCCAAGTTAAAACGGGACATATCTGTGTCAAAATTCAAATAAGAGTAATCGAGATTGTTTCTCCGCGTGTGGACTTTGATAGTAAATAAGTATTCTAAGTTTCAAGTCAAACGTTTTGATAATAATAGAGATATTTGACTTTCTCAAAAATTTTAACAAAAAAATCTAAGCAAAGGGGGCATATTTCTGTCAAAATTCAAATCAGAGTTATGGGGATTATTTTTCCCGGTGCATACTTCGATAGTAAATAACTATTTTAAGTTTCAAATCAATAGCTTTGATTGTAACAGAGATATTTGACTTTATCAAAAACTTCAACAAACGGCGACGCCAACCGGAGCGAGTGCAATAGTTCTACTTTTTCTTCGAAAAGTCGAGCTTAAAACAGGCACATCCGAATTTATATCACCTACCTTATAGTGGAGATATAATAACCCAAACCCTATTGCCGTTATAAACTCTTTTTCCTACCGCGCATAATATAATCAAATTATGTTGAGACGGTCCCCGTGAATAATTTATCGTCCTAGGTGTCCACAGTCCACGTAGACTTAATTCGCAAATGTCTATTTCAGACTTGTTTAAATTTGCGTAGGTATCATTTCAATTGACAGTACAGCAATATCTAATAGATTTTCCTCAGAATCAAGAACAGGTTTAAAGTCTACTGTGAATAAAGGCTAATAAATTATATAAACATAATTATTAGCCATAAGTTTTTTATCATTACAAAGGCATTAAGATGTTCCTTAACTCTTATCCTGCTGAATTTCTATAATGAACTTATCCGTCTTTCGATTTGAACAGAACCATTAACTGGTACTGACTAAATAGCGAACAGTGCAGATCTTGACCAGACATTCATGGATGTGCAGGCTGATCATGATTAACACTGGTCGCAAAGGCAGAATTTCTCTTGTCCACCATGCTAAGGGTTAATATAAGCTGGTTTGCAGGACATGACTTTCGTAAGATTTAACCATTAAATAGAACATTACTACACACGTGACGTTTCAAATTCAAGTTAATCAGGAGTTAAAGGCAAAAACACTCCGCAAACGCGAAGTCTAAAATGTCTTGTTATAAAAGAAGATGTCAAAACCTTTCTCTATCAATCTACATGCGTACAATGTAATTGCGTTGTTACGTTCACGCATGTATTGAGCTAAATTTAAAAACAAGTGTCAATGAAAAGCTAAAAACGAGTTATAAGGTGAATACAGGGGCGTAATGGACCTTGCATTTATTATCATGTTTATGTTCTTCATATTTTATCGTCACTAATAAAACATGATTAATACATGAGACAAACATTGCCGCAGAAAAATGTCAACTTATGTATGATTTTTTATTCAAAACTTGTCTTTTTGTATTCAGCCCGTTATATCAAACTTCATTTCGTCTATGATAACATCTGATACTCGTCTTCAAATATTTTGCGTGATGTTTTAATTCTTATATATGTAATAATTTCAGCATGTCGTCAGATGTAAAGGCTTTCGTTGGTTTATCTATTGTGGCTAATTTAGGATGTTTCGTGATGTTGTGTTGGCTTGCGCGCGGTTTATGCAACACGTTAATTTCTTTGTGTCGTCCTTGCACACACGACAACTAACCATAACGATTTTTTGTGTGTGTTGGTTTGATATACGCGCCAACGCGACAAAAATAAACTGATAAAGATACATAGAACGCGACATAAGGATACATTTAATTTCATATTTAACAGACAGCAGCTCGAGTAACGGAAAAACTTTCGTACATTTGATGGATTCTAAAACTTTCACTGGACGAAAATAAGGCGACACTGTTGGCGAGAACGTGTTTTCTTTTTAGTGAAGAGAGAAGGTTCGTCCAGTTGCTCAAAGTTACTTATCAATTTTAAGTCCCTAAAGAGAGGTTTCCATCTAGATGGAAAAAATGATAACGATCTTTAAAGACCAATACTAAAACAAAATTGGAAAAGCATGCCAGTAATATTCTTAAGCAACGCGACGAATGGCAAATAGCGTCACGGTGTAATCGACTCTCCAGAGACATATCTAGCGAATTACTACCTTCGTACATGTGAGAAATGTCAAAAGGTTTAAAATTATTACAATTTTAGTTACAATAAATTATTGTACATAAGTTGATTGTCATCAATTTTTGCAAATAGAACGACTACCGGTATTATCTTACATTTCTTATTTCTATATCTTTTCAAGGGATAGCTGTAAGTATTCGAAAAGCCGTCAATTTCTGTAATAATGTCCCTGATGTGAGAACAAGGTGCAGAAAACACCTTAAAATCAGGACTAAGCCTAGGTTTTGGAAAAAATATCAATTTTGAATTAAATGTGAAAATGATATACCATGTGTTTCTTAAAATGGTGTTCACAATAAAATTCTGATAAGGAAATACCAGTTTTACCTGCCAGTGGGTTGAAGCAATTTTCACGAAATGCGAGTTTTTCTTTATAGGTTATTTTCATTATTATTTTATTATTATTTACTATTTTCATTGTAAGACGACTCTGCATTATATGCTCTTGTCAGCATTTTCAGCCTTTCACTTCTCACAAGCTATAGTACTTATCTTGAAGTTCTGTCTATAGACAATCAATAAATAACAAAAAAGTATTTGGTTCTTCATAATGCAGTGAAACCATGGTCGCGTAACTGAGATACATGATAAAAACGATAATATTGCGTAGAAAGACATCAGCAGGTACCTAAGTTCATTTTCATTTTGCCCAGCAGTTCTACATAAACTTACAATAAAGAATCAATACAGCTTATATCTAGCATGAAAATAACCTTTACAAGGCGGCAAAATGGCACTATCTACTGATATGGACTACTTTCGGTGTGACCACAGAGGTTTTTATCGGCGAATTACTACCTTCGTTCCTTATTTCAATACTTCCTCGAGGATCGCCAATCCGCCCGCTTATCTCAGTAGGGAGAGCATTGGTCTACGGATCGCGGGGTCGTGAGTTGGATCCCCGGGCGGGCGTATGTTCTTCGTGACGATTTGATAAAAGACATTGTGTCTGAAATCATTCGTCCTCCACCTCTGATTCACGTGGGGAAGTTGTCAGTTACTTGCGGAGAACAGGTTTTCACTGGTACAGAATCTAGGAACACTGGTAAGGTTAACTGCCCGCCGTTACATGACTGAAATACTGTTGAAAAACGGCGTTAAACACAAAACAAACAAACAAACAAACAAGAATCTCCACTTTCTTTTGAGTAGTGAATAGTTTCGTTGTAACAAAGTCGTCAAGAACTTTGACTTATTTCATATGAACGTCGTATTGGCGTGAATCTTTGTAAAAAGTATATTTTAATGTTTACAAATGAATAGGTGCATATAAGCAATGAATACAATTCGTCACGGTCCCGTGGTTTTTGCCATAAGCTTCAGAACATTGTATGAGAAAATTGCAATGAAATTGTCAACTACAAAGTTTCATTAAGTTTTATTAAGTGGTATTACATGTAACTGTTAGTATAAACAATCTATATATTTTAACATATGACACAGGCTTCAATATAATATAATGGTTTATTAACTGACTCCCTTTTTAAGAAAAAATGTAGTTTTTGATAAGTTTACGCCATGTAATTATACACGTAATGATGGATTTATATCATTTATACAATTATTTGCTATTTTTATTTCAATGATATATGATGTTGTTATTTGCATCTTGAAACATAAATAAACAATGTTGTTTTATCTTTTAAAAGAAAACACATCTGAAGTATCAACAATAACTGTGCATAATTGTACTTCTATTGTTTCCTTAAGTATGTTTTTCAAAATTTAGAATTATTTCATTGAAGAAAGTAAATGAATTTCACATAAAAAGTTACTGTTTAGTAACGGTGAATTAGATATAACGGCTTAAGACATTTCGTCACTTCAGCGCAACATGGTTATAACAGCATTTTACATATTTATTCAGGAGAAGCCAAACACTTCTATATTTTTTTAAGACACAGAAACAAAGGGCATGTTTTTATTTATTTTAAAAATCATAAAGAAGTAAACTGGTATCTTTTATATAGAGATAAGTTATTGATAATAAAAAAGATCTTGTAAATTGATAGAGTTACAACCTTGTTGCTCTGAAATAAAGAACATTTTGACATATACTTCTGAGCAACAAGTTTGTAAGTCATAACATTATTGAAAAATATCAAGCAGTGTGCATGACAAACAATCACAAATGAATGTAGCATCTGTACAGATTTTGTCAATTTATCAAATATTAATAATAGGCTACGACAATTACCATATACATTCAAATAAATTTGCTTTAGTCTATGAAACACCATTTCGTCACGTTTTAACACTGATCTCATTCATTAGGCACACTTAATAAGTTAAAATTTCATCTTAAAATTCTCCACGATTTATTTGGATGCTTGAATACCATTTTACCTAAATCATCAAGAAAATAGGCTGTCAAACTTCAGTTCATGGTGTGAAATATGAAGCGATGCAAGCAACATTACTCTAACTGCTACAGTCAGTGTATTACTTGCAACTATATAAAATTATCAAACAACTTCCAGAAACTGTCTTCATGTGATGAAATAGAAGCTTCCAAAACAATATAAATTGCTCTTTGGGGTAACCTAAAAACCAAGCCCTAAGTCTTACTTCATGTGTATTTATGCATGGCAAGAAAGTTAAAGGGAATGTGGGGGTGGTGTGTGTGTGTGTGTTTAGGTGGAGCTATATTTTCTTAACCACCAGGAAAATTTTCATAACACTTGCATCAATTGTTAACTTTATCAATACAATCTGCAGAGCGCACAGCCCATGTCATAGGACCGCTATCAAGGTCACACTTTGATGTCAAAGATAAAAAAGCTTAACTTCATTTCCGCTCCACGTGATCTAAACCACTTGGAATATTTTCATAAAACAACACACCAAGACAATGTGCAGAGTGTACAACCAATGCCATTTGGTCTAAGGTTTAGGTCACACTTGGTAGTCAAATGTCAAACAGCTTAAGGTAGAATGCACCCCAATTGTTTTTTGCCGAATTTCGTCCTGAAATTTCTACTGTACAAAATTCAGGATATATGCAATTGAGGTCCGAGTTGATTTTGTCGCCACATTATTCGAGTTTTTGGCTAATTTTAATAGACTGCAAATACTTGAGCCCTGACTGGGAATCGGACCCGGGACCTCTCACACCTAAGGCGGACACTCTACCACGTCGCTATAAAAGCTAGCTCAATAGCAAGGAAGTATAAGTGCACCCTTACACTCTACCCTAAAACATACACCCCGTCCATTTTAAAATTCGTCCTCCAGGAGTTTGAACCTTTGTGAGACGTTCCAAGGTGTCCATTTATATCTACTCGTGCGTTATTTACGTTAGGCGCCTAATGTAACAGACTGCTAATACTTATCCCTGACCGGGAATTGAACCCGGGACCTCTCACACCTAAGCGGACACTCTACCAAGAAACTATAAAAGCTAGTTCAATAGCAAGGAAATATAAGTGCACCCTTATACTTTACCCTACTATATAATGACGTCACTTGTTCGTGCAACGCCCAGTTCTGAGTGCTCTCGGCATTTTTCCTTTCTTGCACTCTGAATGTCATATAAATGAAAGAAAAATGTCACTTTCCATACAGAAAATGATAAGTAATGGTACAAAATTCAACGAAATAAAATTAACGCTAAAGACGTCATAGACGATCTTGTAACGTCAGAACGGAAAAACTCACATCAAGTTTTGCTACAAATATTGCATTAAATTCCAGTTTATAAAATCGGCTCTTATACCAAAAAAAGTTTAACTTAAGTATGTTGTTTCTCAGTATTTCTACGTAGAGCAGACACATAAATACTAAGGTGTCGCTGACTTCTATTTTTCGCAATATAATACAATTTTATCCCTATAGTGTAAGCCGAAAGATTGTGTACTTTGTAGAAGAGTTTTTGTTTCGTCTTGAGTATTATATCATAATATTACAATTCTGATGTAGAACCCATCGTTGCATGAATTATTAAAAAAAATATAGGCCGATTTTTATGAAACTTTACCAGTTGAGATTTTCATTTTAATTGTCTTAACTTTTTTATTTTATGTTTAATTCTAAAAATGTTTTGTACAAATATTTGTCTTTAAATGCCGACGCGATATATATATTTGTTTGGTGTTTGCTGCAGAATTACTGGAATGTGTCGAACTTCATTGATTTAAGCAATTCTGCATGTAAAACATGTACACATTGACCTATTTTGTAAAAATGCATGTAAAGAACAAGGTTGAAGTCGGGCAAACTAGAATTGATAAAAAAGTTGATAAAATGTCAAGGTAGACATAAGTAGACTTTTCTGAAACTTTGTAGTTGACAATTTCATTGCAATTTTCTCATACAATGTTCTGAAGCTTATGGCAAAAACCACGGGACCGTGACGAATTGTATTCATTGCTTATATGCACCTATTCATTTGTAAACATTAAAATATACTTTTTAAAAAAGATGCATGTGATAGCCAATACGACGTTCATATGAAATAAGTCAAAGTTCTTGACGACTTTGTTACAACGAAACTATTCACTACTCAAAAGAAAGTGGAGATTTTTGTTTGTTTGTTTGTTTTCTGTTTTACGCCGTTTTTCAACAGTATTTCAGTCATGTAACGGCGGGCAGTTAACCTTACCAGTGTTCCTAGATTCTGTACCAGTGAAAACCTGTTCTCCGCAAGTAACTGACAACTTCCCCACGTGAATCAGAGGTGGAGGACGAATGATTTCAGACACAATGTCTTTTATCAAATCGTCACGAAGAACATACGCCCGCCCGGGGATCCAACTCATGACCCCGCGATCCGTAGACCAATGCTCTCCCTATTGAGATAAGCGGGCGGATTGGCGATTCTCGAGGAAGTATTGAAATAAGGAACGAAGGTAGTAATTCGCCAATAAAAGCCTCTGTGGTCACACCGAAAGTAGTCCATATCAGTAGATAGTGCCATTTTGCCGCCTTGTAAAGGTTATTTTCATGCTAGATATAAGCTGTATTGATTCTTTATTGTAAGTTTATGTAGAACTGCTGGGCAAAATGAAAATGAACTTAGGTACCTGCTGATGTCTTTCTACGCAATATTATCGTTTTTATCATGTATCTCAGTTACGCGACCATGGTTTCACTGCATTATGAAGAACCAAATACTTTTTTGTTATTTATTGATTGTCTATAGACAGAACTTCAAGATAAGTACTATAGCTTGTGAGAAGTGAAAGGCTGAAAATGCTGACAAGAGGATATAATGCAGAGTCGTCTTACAATGAAAATAGTAAATAATAATAAAATAATAATGAAAATAACCTATAAAGAAAAACTCGCATTTCGTGAAAATTGCTTCAACCCACTGGCAGGTAAAACTGGTATTTCCTTATCAGAATTTTATTGTGAACACCATTTTAAGAAACACATGGTATATCATTTTCACATTTAATTCAAAATTGATATTTTTTTCCAAAAACTAGGCTTAGTTCTGATTTTAAGGTGTTCCCTGCACCTTGTTCTCACATCAGGGACATTATTACAGAAATTGACGGCTTTTCGAATACTTACAGCTATCCCTTGAAAAGATATAGAAATAAGAAATGTAAGATAATACCGGTAGTCGTTCTATTTGCAAAAAATGATGACAATCGACTTATGTACAATAATCTATTGTAACTAAAATTGTAATGATTTTAAACCTTTGACATTTCTTACATGTACGAAGGTAGTAATTCGCTAGATATGTCTCTGGAGAGTCGATTACACCGTGACGCTATTTGCCATCCGCCGCGTTGCTTAAGAATATTACTGGCATGCTTTTCCAATTTTGTTTTAGTATTAGTCTCATTTTTTCCATCTAGATGGAAACCTCTCTTTAGGGATTTAAAATTGATAAGTAACTTTGAGCAACTGGACGACCTTCTCTCTTCACTGCAAAGAAAACACGTTCTCGTCAACAGTGTCGCCTTATTATCGTCCAGTGAAAGCTTTAGAATCCATCAAATGTACGAAAGTTTTTCCGTTACTCGAGCTGCTGTCTGTTTAATATGAAATTAAATGTATCCTTCTGTCGCGTTCTATGCATCTTTATCAGTTTCGTTTTTTCACGTTGGCGCGTATATCAAACCAACACACACAAAAAATCGTTATGGTTAGTTGTCGTGTGTGCAAGGACGACACAAAGAAATTAACGTGTTGCATTAACCGCGCGCAAGCCAACACAACATCACGAAACATCCTAAATTAGCCACAATAGATAAACCAACGAAAGCCTTTACATCTGACGACATGCTGAAATTATTACATATATAAGAATTAAAACATCACGCAAAATATTTGAAGACGAGTATCAGATGTTATCATAGACGAAATGAAGTTTGATTTAACGGGCTGAATACAAAAAGACAAGTTTGAATAAAAAATCATACATAAGTTGACATTTTTTTGCGGCAATGTTTGTCTCATGTATTAATCATGTTTTATTAGTGACGATAAAATATGAAGAACATAAACATGATAATAAATGCAAGGTCCATAACGCCCCTGTATTCACCTGATAACTCGTTTTTAGCTTTTCATTGACACTTGTTTTTAAATTTAGCTCAATACATGCATGTATGGAGACAAAATGTGGAGTTGTGCTAGCGGACAGACAAAATATGTCTCATTTTCAAATGAGGCATATACAGTTGGCCTTACAAAAATATGAAGTCAAAGTAAAGTGATACCATGAGACTGAAGAAAGGATACTGCATTCTTTATATAAAATATTACTTGGTTAGATACTTGTGAACAGGAAAATTAATGTCAAAATGCAATTCTTCTCAGATGACATTTACCTTTATTCTGTTGACAAAAATAAACACTAACACTGTGTTTATATCAAAGTTTAAAAAATATTAAAATAATTGATATAGAAATTATTTTATATAAAAGTGTCTAAAATGTCATTTTTTTCAAAATTGGTGACATGGCCTTTGACGTGGAAACAACGAAATCGGATTACGACGGCTCTACGCAACTGCAAAATTATATTTCAAACGTAACAACGCGATTACATTGTACGCATGTAGATTGATAGAGAAAGGTTTTGACATTTTCTTTTATAACAAGACATTTTAGACTTTGCGTTTGCGGATATTACAAGTGTTTTTTGCCTTTAACTCCTGATTTACTTGAATTTGAAACGTCACGTGTGTAGTAATGTTCTATTTAATGGTTAAATCTTATTAAAATCATGTCCTGCAAACCAGCTTATATTAACCCTTAGCATGGTGGACAAGAGAAATTCTGCCTTTGCGACCAGTGTTAATCATGATCAGCCTGCACATCAATGTTGTCTGGTCAAGATCTGCACTGTTCGCTATTTAGTCAGTACCAGTTAATGGTACTGTTCAAATCGAAAGACGGATAAGTTCATTATAGAAATTCAGCAGGACAAGAGTTAAGGGAACATCTTAATGCCTTTGTAATGATAAAAAACTTATGGCTAATAATTATGTTTATATAATTTATTAGCCTTTATTCACAGTTGACTTTAAACCTGTTCTTGATTCTGAGGAAAATCTATTAGATATTGCTGTACTGTCAATTGAAATGATACTTACGCAAATTTAAAAAAGTCTGAAATAAGAGCACGGAAGGCAAGAATCTGATAAACGTGTTAGGAAATTGACAGGTATAGAGGCGGACGGACAGACAGACTGGAATATTGAACAAGAGCTCGTAGAGCACAAAATGCCCACCTTAATGCATTCAGTAACTGCACAAGGAACAGAAATTATTTGGTTACTTTGCACTGGACGTTTGACGTACTGATCTCAAATCAATAATTATGGGTCACCAGGTTACCAGTCATAAGTGACCTCCGTATCAAATCTGATCTTAAACCAAAGCATTCTCGAGTTATTTGGCAAAATATTTTCTACTTTTTAAGGGTCACCGTGACATTAAACTTTGACCTACTGAACTCAAAATCAATAGGGATCATCTACTGGTGATGATCAATCGCCCTACTAAGTTTCGTGATACTAGGCACGGACGTTCTCAAGCTATCATCCAGAAACGGCTCTACTGTTCTGGGTCAATATAACCTTGACCTTTGACCTAATGACCTAAAAATCAATATAGGTCATCTGCTGGTGATGATAAACCTTCCTATTAAGTTTCGTGATCATAGCCTAAGCGTTCTCAAGTTATCATCCAGAAACGGTTCAACTGTTCTGGGTCACTGTGACCTTGACCATTGACCTACTTATCTCAAATCTACAAGGGTCATCTGCTGGTCATGATCAATCTCTTTATCAAGTTTCTTGATCATAGGCCAAAGCGTTCTCAATCGTCCGGAAACCGTTTACCTGTTCTGTGTCACTGTGATCTTGTCCTTTGACCTACTGATCTCGCAATCGATAGAGGTCATCTGTTGGTCATGTCAAACCTCCTTATCACTTTTCATGATCCTAGATCTAAGCATTCTTGAGTTAAAATCTGGAAACCGTAGACATGTTTTTGGTCAATGTGACTTTGACCTTTGACTTACCGACCTCATAAACAATAAGGGTCATTTGCTGGTCATGATCAACTTCTGTATTAAGTTTTGTGACCACAAGCTTAAGCGTTCTCAAGTTATCGACCATAAATTGTTTAACTGTTTTGGGTGACTGTGACCTTGACTTTTGACGTACTGATCTCAAAATCAATAGAAGTCATTACTGGTCATGATCAATCTCAGTATTAAGTTTTGTGACCCTACGCCTAAGCATCCTCAAGTCATCGCCCGAAAATTGTTAAATTGTTTTGGGTCACTATGACCTTGACCTTTGGCCTTCTTATCCAAAAATCAATAAAGGTCATTTGCTGGTTATGATCGACCTCCCCTCCATATCAACTTTCATGATCCTAGGCCTAAGCGTTCTTGAGTTAGCATCCGGGAACTGATTGGTCAACATACCGACCGACAGAAAGACAGACCGACTGACATCTGCAAACAATATACCCCCTAAGGTGGGGGAGGGGGGCGTAAAAATGTGGTTTTACAACCCATGAGCATGTCATTTACTACTTATAACATAGTTTTCTGAAAAATAGCTGAGCAAAACGATTCAAAAACCAAATATTAAAGATATCTTTGCAAGTGTTGTCCAATATTTCTGTAACTTGACAAATTCAAGGGCCGTAACTTCAAATATGCATATGTTTTTCGTTTCTGAGCTCCCAGACTGATGAATAATTTCCTCCGACTTACGTTTCGCAAAAATTTAAGAACATTTATATTAAACAAAGTAAATAAGTATATGGTGGGTTTTGTATTCCAAGAACTTTCATAAATGATTTCAAGGAACATAACTTTTACCTTATAATTTACCATAAAAGGGTGGGTAGAGATGGGTTCTACATATGTTTCCTGATATATAATAGTAATTTATCAGATAAAGTTCCAAACTCTTCTAAAAAGTGCACAATTCGAGCCTATTTCCAGTCTTATAGCCCCCATTACACCCCATATGGTTTGAGGCTATATGACGTTAGCGTTAAAAAGAATGTGTTTTCATCTTACACAGCTCACGTTCGTTAATCTTGGAGAAGATATTTTTGAGTTAGGAACGAGATGTATTTTGTATTAGACCTTTATCACGGACACGGACATGGGAATGTAAATGTAAACGTACTCTGTACTCCGTTCAAATCTAGGGTTTTTTCTCAAACATGTTTTAGGAACTTGTTGTATTAAGAATATGTATGATAACAAATAAAAGCGCGTAGTAAGATAAAGGTTTAGCCCAGTTAAATAGCATATTTTAAAGTCTTACAGAAAGAAAGTATAAAATACAGATCTTTCACCTATTTGTTATTGTGTGGGAAAGGGTAGGCTGTACTGAAACAATAAAAATGAAACACCAAGAATTGAAAAAGAAAGGAATATGAATAGAAATCACAATGAATAACTGAGAATCGGTGTAGAAGTCTATCGGGGATGGGAGACTGGGGGAAGGGGAGGGGTTTTGGGTCTAGGTGTTTGGAAGAATAAAAAAAAACATTTATTCAAATGTCTCATGTTTTGGTGATCAGTGTGTTGGAGGAAAAATAAATACTAAGAAACAAAATGAGCTGTAACACGGTCTGTAAACACTGGCTCCACCTGCTTTCGGTGGCAAATGAAGTGAGTGGAAAAAAGAGCTAATGATACTTCCGAGGTGGAGCTAAGTTGTAAAAAAGTCTGCTTTTTGTAACAATATGGAACAGAATTTCTGATAACGGGCAATTGGTTCCAATCATAAATGATTTTGGTTTATAACTTACATATATGTAGCGCGATTTACAGAGATTACTGTCTAACTTAAACGAAAGTTGAAATAGTACCGAAATACTTTGGGAAAGAGGAAAGATACTTCATTATTATGTAGTTTACTGATTGTATTGTTTTGACTTGCCTATATACATTTTTGAGATGCCAATGCCACTTATTTAGGCGGTAAGAGTTGAAGCATATGAAATATTTACCCCCCCCCCCCCTTATAAAATCAATCCTTAAGTAATGCTTTCTGATTAAGAAGGTATCGAGAAGTATGATATAAAAATATCTAACCAACATTATTGCAAAATATGAGATTTGATAATCTTAGGGGCAGTTTGATTGTGATGTTTAGAAGGTGGCCGACGTTTACACACATCGGCACCGACGCCGGTGTGATAACAATATAACCCTCCTTATTCGCTTAAATTGATTGAGCCAAATAACTGTAAATAAAAATGAGATATTACGGTAAAACTTTATTCATAGGAAGTATATAAAAATAAAAGGCTTGGCTATATTGGCAGCTGCTGCTAATTTAAACTTATTTGATACTTAAAATAGAGACAAAGGATTGATGTTAAACTTTGGATATTACATGCTTATAAAAACTCCAGCTTAAGATTCATTTCAGGTTGCTTAGGTCAAGGTTTCTGTTTCTAAAAGATAATCACTGTTCTCCGAATTGTTATACTAATTTGATTGGCCTAGTGTGACCAAACTTGGTTATTATGTAGAGGCATAGCTGTGGGCTATCTGAATTGAGGTCAAATTTATTGTACCTAAACAAACAAAAAAGAACAGCTACCGGTAAATGAATTTAGTTCTGATTGAGACATATTGTCACCAAACTTGGTGTATTGCTAATGTATATCAGGACCCACCTTAAGAATGTATTTTCGGCCGCTAAGATGAAAAAGATCAACCGTTCAAAATTTGTTTTACTGATTGGGTTGATTGTTGTCACACTGACAAATTAAATGCCGTAAATTTACAAAATAAGATCTGAAAGAATATTTTATCAAATGGCAGACAACAAGTAAAATTAAAGGAAGAGACGTTTTATTAAACTGAATCTGGTAATTTTCGTAAGATGTAAGTATATGAGTTCGTCTGTGTTCTCCTTACACAGACAAGATTTATTCACAGCAGAGTATAACACTGTCAAGAATTATAAAAATATGCTGTGTCTTGATAATTAGGCAAAAGCATTTGACTTAAAAATTGGTGTCTTAGAAAGTAAACGCATCTCTCCGGTTATGTTTTCCGATTTCTGTGTTTTGAGAAATCCCCTAGATTTTGACCATAGTACATAGTACGTCTACATTGTCCGTGTCCGTGATAAAGGTCTATTAGAAATGTTCACGATATATTCGATCTGAACTGCAGAGGCCATGTACTGGTGAAAGGAAAACACCTTTGTGACGAAATATATATGTTATACTACTGTCCGTAACTGGCATTTATTAATCTTCGCTAATATGTTCGGGCGTTTTCGTTAATTCTACACAATAGTGTATCCTGAAAATTTCTATTATTACAAAAATAAACTTTATAGTTAACCGACGACACGTTGGCGTATTGGTAAGGTGTATGACTTCAACGCACGTTACCACAAGTTCGAAATTACCTCAGACCATTTGTATGAATTCAATGTAATGAAATGTTATCTTTATTGCTTTTATTCTTTCAATTTTTTTTGCGACAATTTTCACGTTTTTTTTCTCTTGTAGTATCAATTTTCGGAAGTAATTTGTCTTTTTGTCTTAGATACGTTTAAAGGCTTTTATTCGACATCTTCTACAAAACAAGAGGGCCATAACGGCCCTATATCGCTCACTTGTTATCATTGCACTTAAGGACAAGAAGGTCAAAAAATCATAATCAAGATCAATCAAAATAATTCTAAGAAAATATAGTTGACATTTTCTTAAAGTTACTTCAAATAATTTTGTTTCCAAATCAGGCCAGTAGTTTCATACAAGAAATTTTCTGTATAGCCATATGGAAAAATGAGCCCCCCCCCCCACCGCCCCCCCCCCCCACTCAGGTGGCCAATTTTTCAATAAATCAAAATTATTTGAAGTAATATAGTAGAGGGTCACCCAAGGAACACTAGTCTTGTGTAAACTTGTTTTTAAATCAGTTTTCTATGTAGCCATAAGTCCAAAGGACAGGAACATTAAAGGGAAGAAATTTAACCAAAAAGCAAAAAATTCTTACAAGGTACATACATGTCAAAAAACACCTAAAAATTGGAGGTACCATCCATGTTGTACCACAGAAAAGTGGTCTCGGTTTTTCCCTACGGTCAATAATAAAAAGTTACTAAATAAGCTATTTATTGTGAAATAAAACGGAAGTAATTAAAAGAAAACTATTGTAAGTGAACAAAAGGAGGATCTGACAAATAAAAACAAGAGCACTGCAATGCAACGCAACTGCAGAACAATATACATACAAAACAAAGTCAAATGATATTTGACCCTAAGTGTGACCTTGACCTTGAAGTGAGCCATCCGAAACATTCGCTCTGCAGGTCGTTTCGATGAGGTGAACATTTGTGTCAGGTTTCTTTGAAATCCTTCAAGGGGTTCAAGAGTTACAGAGCAGAAGGGATATTGCTTACCAACAGACAGACGTACACCGAGGCGATAACATAACACGTCCCTTCGGGCGTATAAAAAGCGATCGAGATCTTATGGTGATACAGGTTGTGCGCAAGATTGGTTAAAATCAAATCATAAATGAACCGCTATTTTGCAGACAAGTTCAAAATAGCTAATTTTGGCCATTTTAGGGACCATAACTCTGGAACCAATTATGGGATCTGGCCGGTTCAATAAAGGAACCAAGATCTTATGGTGACACCAGGTTTGTGCAAGTTTGAATAAATTCAATTCATAAATGAAGCTGCTATTGTGTAGACAAGGTCAAAATAGCTAGGGCCATCACTCTTGAACCCATAATGGAATTTGGCCAGTTCAATAAAGGAACCTAGATCTTATGGTGACTCAAGTTGTGTGCGAGTTTAGTTAAAATAAAATCATAAATGAAGCTGCTATTCTGCAGACAATTTCAAAATAGCTAATTCCGGTCCTTTCAGGAGCCATAACCTTGGAACCAATAATGAAATCTGGCCAGTTCAATAAAGGAACCAAGATCTTATGGTTATACAAGTTGTGGGCCAGTTTAGTTACAATCAAGTCATAAATGAAGCTGCGATTGTACAGACAAAGTCAAAATAGCTAATTTTGGCCCTTTCAGGGCCATAACTCCAGAACCCATAATGCAATCTGGCCAGTACAAAAGAGAAACCAAGATCTTGTAGTGATACAAGTTGTGTGCAAGTTTGATTAAAATCAAATCATAAATGAAGCTGCTTTTGTACAGACAAGGTCAAAACAGCAAATTATGGCCCTTTCAGGGGCCATAACTCTGATACCCATTAAGTTGATCTGGCCGGTTGAAGACAGTAACCGAGATCTTATGGTGACACAAGTTGTGTGCGAGTTTGAGTAAATTAAAATCATAAGTGAAGCTGCTATTGTGCAGAAAATGTCAAAACAGCTAATTCTGGCCCTTTCAGGGGCCATCACTCAGGAACCATAATAGAATCTGGCCAGTTCAATAAAGGAACCAACATCTTATGGTGACACAGGTTGTGTGCAAGTTTGGTGAAGATCAAATCATATATGAAGCTGCTATTGTGCAGACAATGTCAAAATAGCTAATTTTGGCCGTTTCAGGGGCCATAACTCTAGAACCAATAATGGAATCTCGAGATAAGATGTCGTGCGCACGAGATAAGCTGTTGATCGGTCAAGATAAGATGTCGTTCGCACGAGATAAGATGATGATCGCTCGAACTAAGATGTTGATCGCTCAAGTTAAGATGTCGTGCGCACGAGATAAGATGTTGATTGCTCGAGATAAGGTGTCGTGCGCACGAGATAAGATGTTGATCGCTCAAGATAAAATGTCGTGCGCTCGAGATAAGATGTTGTGCGCACGATATAATTTAATCTTAAAAAAATAAATGCATGTCCTAAACATACCACCTTAAAAATGTGTCATTTTCTCTTCTGTTCTGACAGTAGTTATTTTAAAAATACTGAAATGCACTTTCAAGTTTACACTGATTATGCTGGATGTAGATTACCGAATCAGAACCACTGAACATTTATCCTTTACTGGCAACCATACTTTTGTTTAAAATATAGACATGTACAATAGAGTTTAGAGAGAATCTAATATATACCGCGAATGTTAACCTTTAACCATCCTAAACTTGAAAAGCTGTGAGCCCTAGGAAAAGCAAACACCATTGTGATAAAAAGCAATTTAAAGTTGAAAACCTCGCCTTTTTCTTGCATATCTGAAGGACATTAAAGTCGCCATAGCGTTCTGTTGAAAGAGAGTAATTTCATAACTTGAGCTCATAATATCACTCGAAAATTTAGTCCAATCAGTTGTTACAGTCGAGAAACATGTTATAGCCATGATTGATCCTGGGTGTCTATCCGACCGTGGAACTTACTATATTTTATTTTATGCCCATTCTTTTTTCTTTTTTTTTTTTTTGAAAAATAAAAATGGACGTTTCTCTTTTGTTATAAATATTATATACCTTAAGGTAGTTCTGTACGTTTTATAAACCGGAAGTGATGGCGTAACGTCATTTATCCGGACAATGTACAATAAGTTCTGGATTCGGCTTACGGAAATGAAAATCATTTTCTAAATTAATGGCAACCTGTGAGCACATTTATTACAATGGCACTGTTATCATCTTTCTAAAGTTAAAATATGATATCAAAACATTTGACACGTTAAATAATTCAAAATAATGTCATAAAATTAGCTTGAAATGTGCGCCTCACTTTAATCATCGTCATATATCTAAAACATAAACACACAGACCTATATATTTTATTTCACCACATTATATCCCAAATGATTTTTGTACAGCCGCGAAAGGTTTCATTAAAATCTACATTGTAGAAATATTTCTATTCGCGAAAATGTTATGAAAACTGTAATTTTCCCATAGACTCCCAATACGAAAACTTGTGTGTGGTCCGAATTTTTCAAATCAGTCTAGCAAAAAATCGAGCACACGCCCCTATCGTTTTTATTTGCTGAATGTTTTAAGGATATTTTGAAGCTTTGAAAAGTCAGGGTTTAATCAATTTCTACATTTCAGAAACAAATGATCCGAACGTGTAGAACTACCTTAATGCAAACTATCTCTATAAATAGTCCGATCAGTTCGTTACATTTCGTAACAGGAAATGCCAAAATACTTCAGAAAATGGGAAAAGTGCGAGGTTTGGCACAAATCTTTATCAAAGCAAAAGAAACATTTCCATGAGACAGATTTTATATCTGTCAAGATGGCCGATACGAGGCCATTTTTAAAATGGCCAACAATACTTAATATTTACCGTTCGAGATACCAAAGAAAGGTCATTACATTTGCATTCATCCCAAAGATGCCCCGAAATGAAAAATCTATATGACAAGATAAATCTCAACTTTGAATCAAAAACGCAGAATAGCGATTCAAATATTCTGAATTTCTGTCTGTTTCCATAATAACGGTTAAATTGTTGCCATTTATACTCATTTTAATGTTATCAAAGGCAAAACTTTGCAAACTTTTATATTTTAAAAAATTTTCTTCCTTTTTTATATGTGTGGTTTGTATAATATTAGTTTGTAGGGTCACCGTATTAAAATGTTGTTGTTAATCCCCAGCCGGTGGTAGCCGATTACTTTAAAATAGCGAGATATTTTTTTTTCATGAAACTAGGTTCAATGATATCTGCGGGAATATATGTGGTTGGTACGGCAACAAATGATTAAGAATGTGATAATTAAATGTGAAAAAAGTGTCATCCTGTTGTTTTTTCGAAAGTGAACAAACTACATAGATAGATGGCAATTTTGAGAGAATACGTGTAATTTTACTTTCTCTGTTTGAACACCTGTTCGTCAATGTCAGTCCATCCATTGGTTGCTAATGGTGGAATATTCCATAACTTAATGTACAATTTCAAAAATTGCTTCATGAAAGTTGCTTTATAAGTGGCAGGTAATTTGGAGAACATGCAGGTCCTTTAACTTAGTTTCCATATCAAAATTTTGGTTCCTCTGACAGCAAATACACCAAATGCTGCTTTCGTTTCGGTACTTAAAATGCAATATTAGATAGGGATTGGCTAGTAGGATGAGACAATATTCATAAATATGCACCGACAGTCACAATATCTGCATAATACATTGATCAGATAATTATTAATTATGTAATACAATGTACTAACTATGTAACAAAGGTGAATAAGGCTGAATATATTAAGTTTATGTTAATGGCCAAATAGTAACTACAATGCGATATATATTACCCAACAAAGTGAGCTTGTATCTGGAATAAGGTACACGTCAGATACACGTTTCAATACAAACAAGCACGAGATGGTAGACATAAAATCATAAAATTAATCATTCTGTCACTTGCAAAAGGCAAGGCGTTTCAGCACTTTTGTCTGAAATCTTCCTCGGCAGCCTTTATCTAGCTTGCACGTGTACTGAAGAAGCTATTGGCATTTGATTGATTCTTGAGGAAAGAACTCCCAGAAAAGTGCCAGTTTATCAGAAATATCTCTGGTTAGCCTCATTCGTCTGGATTTGGAATCTAAGGAGAGGAAAGGAATACCTGACTCAATATGTGCCCGACTCGATAAGCTTCATTTTCAAGTATGTTCAAGAAGTATAGCAGGAGGAATGCACGCTATAGACCTACAATTCGCGTGAACACATTCTTGCGTGCCCTATTGACATCAGCTACTGGACATGATCTGTTGTTAAGAAGAACATCGGAAGACTCTTTCGTAGGCATGTTATCTAAGGCAGGCTAAATTTGAAACGAAATAACAAAAACTGAGAATGATTTTTTTCCTGGCGCACAACACAACCTGTGAAAGAACAAGAGCCACTCAAAACTTATACGAAAACAAAAAATTGTGGATCCAAAGGAAACTGTGACAGATCAAAACAGAATTAAGGGAAATTGCATTTTTTCCGTGAACGCCACAAATTAAAAGTAGTGCCTTCATACATTCAAACAACACAAGCTGTCACTTGATGCGCAAAAATGGCTCTGCCATCATCAGAAGCCTGAATTATGTTAGTTTATAGGTTCTTGTACTATACTGTTAAATCAGAAACTGTCAAATGAAAAAGTCAACACCCTCTTTAATTAAAACACACTTATATACGAGGGGTGTTAATAAATACACAAATGGAAAAGTTATAATTGCTAGTTCCAATGATAACGGCATGTTACGTCATCCGTTCAAATTTTATCTCATTTCCTATACTGAATTTACTAAAATATTACTTGCCTCTTATTCAAACTACATATTCCTACACTGGGTTTATATAAATGTCAAATGTAAGTGTTATGCACAAAGACTTCAAATTATAAATGCGGCATATTTTGTCGGTCATCGTCTGAAAAAAAAACAGTGTCGAACAGAGATAAATATACTATAAAATTGTGTGTTTTGAATCAAGAAAAGAGACAAATGCGTTAATGCATAAAGTGTAAGGGACAATACCATGAAGGAAACACTTTATCAATGGTATGGGAGGTAAGACAGCGGCCTAGAGAGTACCGACAGCTTGCGGTTCAGACGTAAGAAAACCATAACGTTCAGTCATATTTTGAAAATTAAAACTCCTTGATATGGATGAATTTATCATAGTTCAGTGTCCAGTTTCATTAATACCACAGGAATATTACATGAACAGTATTTATTTGTTTGTAGGAAGGTGCAGAAAATGTAGCTAATGGCAAGAAACATGAACCATCCGTATTCACGAGTTGTTTTGCTTAGTTTTGTATAGGGCAACGTCATACAGACATTTGACAGCTTTAGTGGTAGTAACTTGGCCTTACATACGGTTAAAAATAATTTTCATGTTCTGAAAAGTTTTAAGTTATCACATTCAAAACGTCCTTCTTTATCATATTCTTAAATTGCAGCAAAAATATCCTTGTATAGATATCATAGCATTAGAACTGATGGATTCTACCTTTAAACTTATTGACTGTACATTATATGCTATAGACATAAATCTATTGTAATGACAATGTGCTTTTTATTTGACAAAAGACAAACTGTAGCAGGACACGGAAATGTAAAAGTTATTAAACATTACATTTCCCCAAGGAAACATTTTCTGATGGGTGGATTTTCATATGTACGAAGCATCAGTCACACACTCTGTCGTATTAATATAATTATATATACTTTTCAGTATCACCAGTTCTTTAAGTTTAATTTTTTCTACGAACTTTGCATACTAGCAAGGTTCTGAGTCGCGAAAACTAACGGCAAAGTGAAACATGTCACAATTATTCACTTATACACACTATTTACCATATTTTACTGTTGTTGAAAAGTTAGTCACAGGACTGTTGTCATTTAAAACATTTTTTATGTCAGTTACGAGTTGTTAACGTAATTCTGGCTCACATAAATACGTTATGATTTTTCTTCTGCATAATAGCATTTTTTTTTATGAATGGGAGACGACTTTTTCCCTTTTGTTGGAATCGCAGTATTTTTAAGAATACAGTATGTTCGAATTTATTGAAACTGGTGATTTTAAGTGATATTAATGACGTGTGTGTTTATATAAGTTATAAAGATAATTTTAGGATGTATAGCGCCCATCTTAAATTTTGCGACCATACTGGAATTTTTGAAGTGGGGCTCTTTTTGTTTTGTTTTGCCCAACAGTAGTTTAGTACCAAATATTTAGCTTTTTCAAGTTTCTGAATTAGGTTTTCACGATTTACTGAACTATTGAGATTCAGCTAATTTTAAGAAAGAGAAAATATAGATTCTCTGGTCCAAATCAGTTAAAACGACTAAAATGACACTGCTGATAAAGACATGATAACAGAGTTTTGAGAATATTTGCAAATATTGAACAAGTATGAATGTGTAGTGCAATTTTGTTTTTATATAAAGCAGCATCGAAACTAATCTTATTTTGGTTATTGGACTTGTAGTGAAACGTGAAGGTCTATTTGTACTGGTAGGCGTTTTGCCATAATTAGTCTGTTATATTTTGGTGGTGATAAGTTCGCGTAAATTCTGTCTATTTATATAATAAGGTTTCTTACAATAGTAGCTAGATCTAGGATGCTGTACTTGACTCGAGTGGATCAGACAAGGCGAGGCACATTATGACTTTGTAATTATGTATGTATTATGAGTTTAATTTATCAATCTCCTCAATTCATTGAACATACAACAACATTTTATGTTAAAAATTGGCATAAAGAGCATTAAAGTTTGGAGGGTTGTACATTTTGTCCCATTTAAGTAAGGGTGGGGATAAGTATATGCTGTAAACCCCTCCCACACCCACACCACTCCCCAAATTTTGACCCCAAAAAACTGATTCTTCTTACAAATAGCAGTAAATAAAGGAGAAAAGCCAATTTTAGAGAACATGTAGATCTAATGTCAATAAGGGGAATGATGTTTTTATTTTCAGGGAAATATGTTCTGCTTATCTTGACCAACCCCAACCCTCACTTTGACATCACGTCTACGCCAATGTTTGTATTACAATCGCACTGTCCGTCAGTCCGATCGTCCATGTAAATTCTTGTCCGGGCTATAACTTTGCCATACCTTAAGCGATTTTTGAATAACTTGGCATGCATGTTTACCATAATGAGTCAAGGTGCCATGCGCAAGACCCAGACCCCTAGCTCCAAGGTCAAGGTTACACTTAACTTAGAAGTCAAAGATTAACAGGGTCTGTTTTCGTGTCTAAATCATAATTCTGCCATTCATCTAGGAATTTTAAAATTACTTGGCAAGAATGCTCCCCAGAATGAGACAACGTCTCATGCGCAATATCCAGACTCTTGACTCTAAGGTCAATGTCACACTTAGAGATTAAAAGTTAACATTGTCTGTTTCTTGTCCGGCCCATAACTCTGTCATCAATGAAGGGATTTTAAAATTACTAAGCATAAATGATCCCTATACTGAGTTGACTTCTCATGCCTAAGATCCAGATCCCTAGCTCCAAGGTCAATGTCACACTTAAAAGTCAAAATACAAAACAGCGTCTGTTTCTTGTCCGGTCAATCACTCTGCCATTCATCATGGAAAGTTTAAAATAACTTGGGACAAATGTTCCCTATAATGAGTTGATGTGTCATGCGCAAGAGCCAGACCCCCAGTTCCAAGTCAAGGTCAAATTTGGGAAACGTTTTTGTTTTCGTCTGGTCACGAAATGATCAATTCCTAGACTACTCTGACATATTTTGCGCAGACAACAGCATTCTTGGGCACTCTTTGGTGGCATTTGTCACTAATAGTGACAGCTCTTGTTATTAAGTATTCTTATTCAAGGGCACAGCCAGAGGAAGTTTGACTGTTGTGTCAAAATATCAGCACACAGAATAGTTATAACATTACAAAGACTAGCATTTCCAGTTTGAATGTTGGGTGCATCTAGCAATATAGTAACTAAAAGAATACAAAAAAAATATGCAAGATGCGCAATATTGTTGATGAACTACTTACATTAATTCATTAATTTGAAATACATTTCAAGTCGAATAGATTCTCTGAATTTATGATGAATATGTTGAACACCATTCGACAACATATATAGCATAGCCAAGCTTTTCTGGAAGAGGCTGAGAATACGAGCTATGAAATGGCGATGGGGGAAAGAGCGGGAAGGGGTCCCCACTCCTGCAGATAAAGGTATAGGAGATATTCCCCAAATTTAGTTCTGAAAATTGAATGTCATTTAGTATATTTCGTCATTTTGATATGGAATCGTATCAGTCAGATTTCAAGGAATCTCAAAAATAATTACAAAACGTGTATTAATTGTATTGTGAAAAAAATAACGATAAAGGTTATTTGTTATTTATTATCACATATTCTAAAATGCACAATGCCCTCGACAACATGGCTATTATGAAATTAAAGTTGTTTTATTTTAAATGTTTCTATGTCTCCATATTCTGAATATGTTTCATCAAAATCTGTTATAATTGTATTTAGAAGACAGGATAAGCACTGACAAGACTTTGTGACTTCCACACAGACAGATTAAACAAAAATATTGCCATGAAAAGTCACAATTTTTTAAGGGCACGTTAGTCACGCAAAATCACAATCAAATTTGTCTACAAGAACTATTCATGGCTAAATATCGTACGATAGTGGTTAAACGTACCAGTGAGCTGTTTTAAACTGTGTCTGCACATATTACCACATACTTTTAGGAGTGAGTGAATCTCAAACAACGACAATATTTGTGGTCTTCATTTCTGGCATTTTTCACAGACATTCACAAACAGTGGGTTTTGTTTCTTCTTTAATTCTGATGTTGTTAACGTGTAATTTGTTCCCGAGGAATGCATATTATATGCAGTCTATGTTCATCTGTCTATGATTATCACACTAATTAACCTCAAATGTCTGGCTTCATAATTTAATTCTGATAAACAGTTATGGAATATCTCAGGTGTTTCCGTTGTGATCTGAAAAAGAAAGAGTAAATGTGTCATAAACAGCCCTTGCAATGTAAATGAAATGCTGTCATCCAGGGGCCACTATCTCGAAAACTTATTCGTATCGTAAGTTAAGGTATGATTTACGATAAACCTAAGGTAAGACTAAGGTAGCGTTATTCAGCTATCTCCAAACGCCCATTGACGTCCTCGTAAAGGGTTCGTAACTTAATGTATTGTTAGTTAGTTACGATATCGTAAGTCGTGGATAATCCATTTAGTGACGTCATTTTCGACCAACTGCACGTGTATCTTGCCCACAAGCTGTATGTTGCTAAACATCAAAGGAAATATATCCACATTAAGTGAATTTTTTATCCCTTGCCAACGGTATAATGCCTACTAAGAAGTATTTACATTACATCCGACTTTGTTCTGTAATAAAATAAAAACAATTGTCTAATATTTATTCAGCGATGACTTCTAAAATGTTAGAGTTACGCTCAACTTAAACTCTAAACTTTTGGTCACATATACCAAGTTTTGTAAGAAATGTACGGTATTAATTTAGACTAGGGTATTTAAAGATTAAATTTCATACATAAATGTATTCAAAGAACCTTTCTTCTAAACATCTTTTCAACTGTATCGACTTTGCCTTAAAATACCCAACATCTGCACAGACGTGTTGTCAAAACAATCTACTGCCGATAAGGCAAAGAGCACTGTCGGAGTTTGCAAAAAACAATGTAAAACTTTTGATGAGAAGTAGAGTTTCACGCCTTTTTCTGTGATAAAGAGCTTAGCTCACTAATGTATGTAAATGGCACCGAATTTAGCCATATTATACAATACTTATTCTACATTGATACACATGCTGTTCGTAACAAGTAAGCACCATGCTTCAATTATAAGTAAATAACTGAAAAATAATGTGTTGTTGTGTTTATATATTACTCCAAACATGACCCACTTTTGAAAAAGATGTGAATTTTCTATGAAATTTGAGATTTTATTATGATTTTCGCCTTGATGGCATCCTTTACCAGTCTTAATATTTTAACCACTACTTTGTACATTAAAAATCAACAAAAGTGCAAAAATCATCGCTGGTGAGCAATGCCGCCATATTCAAAAACGAAAAAAAAAACGTCCGTCTCCGAGGCACATTTTTATCCCAAATGACACAAGCCTCGATTTCGGTAAAATGACGTTGAAGCTAGTTGACGTCACTTAATTAGATATTTGTTTTCATTAATTTGTTTTTCAAGCAATAGCCATTAGTGTTACAATCAATAATATCGGACGAAGATTTTTAAGTTTAAACGTTTCAACATTTAGTTAAATATCACAAATAATGAGTTAATTAGCGAATTGTTCCCCTTTGAAATCAACACGCCATTAACGGTGTATACATGACATGTGGGAAACTGGGTCAGAGAAAACATGCAGTTATTGCTCTGAATATACCCGAATATTTAAAGTGCATGGCGGCTTTATTCATTGTTATGGTAAGTGTTAATTTTCATTATAAATTCATTTGTAATTTGAGGCAAACAGAATAAACAGACCGCTCGTTTGTTGACGTATCGAAGATACAACTTTGCAGCGAAAAATGGCAGTGTTGACATTTCGATTCGACAGTCTGCTGTCAAATACTTTTAGTATCTTTTATGTGTATTTGTCAATTTTCATGATGGCAGAATATACTTGTAGCCAAGACAGTCAGGCATCTACTATGTTAAGTACATTCAGTATGAAACTTTCTATCTAGAAATTGTAAAGAGGTAAATGAACAGGAATATTACAAGATAATGTACATTGTTTAAACTGTCACAGATATGAACGGTTTAGTAATTACATGGTCATTATGCACATACAGTAGAAGCTATGAAAATTAAAAATTATAGTACAGTAACACATGAAAAGTGGTGTTTTAATTTTTATCTCCGTTTCCATGGCAACCATATTTTTTTTGGCTTCAAATTATAGGCGTTGCTTAGGGTTATATCTTAGCATATGTGAATGCTAATTATACGTTCTGATGTAATTGTTATAAGACATTTTCCTGTTTCCATAAAGAAAATCAATCGGTTGCCATGGCAACAGCAGAATTTCAAATTAATTAAAATATGAGATTTTGCATTATGAGTTGTTGATCATTCATTATAATAATATTTCAACAACATTTGATGTTGTGCCATTTTAATCTATAAGTGAACCAAGCCCTTTTTCAGTTAACTGCATTAGTATCCCTGGGTTCCTTACAAGTCTTAAGCTGTTCTCCACAAATGCCTGGCAACTCCTGGTGGAAAATGAATGACCTTAGATATTTTGTCTTTAGCCAATAATCACGGAGAACATGTATTCGAACCTACTTTGAGATCTTGTGTGTTCTATGTATTATGCTAGCTGAGCGGGGATCCGCGTGTAGCGTTCAATTTAAAAATAAATTTATCACATGTTTGACGTCGCGGGAGTATAATAAAGCCATTACATAACAAGAGCTGCCAGTGGACAGTGCGCTCGACTATTCTCAGTGTTTGATAGTATAATATAAGCTATGACTAAAACTATAACATTACAATAAGCATATTCTAAGTCGAAAAGGGGCCATAATTCAGTCAAAATGCACGATAGAGTTGCCTCCTCCTTTTTACAGACTGGGGTCATGATGGTAAACAAGTATGCAAAATATCAAAGCAATATCTCAATGGAGTTTGAAAATATTTGGGGTGGTACGTAATCTTTAACATTTATTCTAAGTCGAAAAAGGGCCATAATTCAGTCAAAATGTTTGATAGAGTTGCCTCCTCCTTTTTACAGACTGGAGTCATGATGGTAAACAAGTATGCAAAATATGAAAGCAATATCTCAATGGACTTTGAAAATATTTTGTGTAGTACGCAAACTTTAAGGCCGACGCCGGGACGAGTAGGATAGCTCCCCTATTCTTCGAATAGTCGAGCTAAAACTGATAATACACCAGTCGTTTATAGTATAGGAGACGTTGATCAAATTGACTTGTTTATAATAGTTAAAGAAAGTAGAAATTTTAATGTTTCGACAGGAAGAGCTAATATGTGATAAAAAGAATATTTCATTTGTGACTTTCCACTTTAATTTTATTTGACTCGTTTAATAAATTCAATATGAAAAGACACTCATGTAATATCCTCTGTATATCTTTAAAGCAGCGTGCCTACAGATTTGGCTAAAAAATAATCTTTCTTTCAAATTGAAGTTTTGGTCATATTTTGAACATTAGAATATGAATTTTTGTTTCTAAAATATTTTAAAAATTCCAAATAAAAAAAAAAAAGATGACCGCGTCGGGAATCGAACCCCGGACCGCCGCGGCAATAAAGACATTTTCCCCGTCGTCGGAACCAATAGCGCTATAGCTGAAGTAGTGAATAATGACTTACTTTAAAATATAGATATTTATAATCGGAACAGTTTATCTGGTGTAAAAGCGTAACAAACGCTTTTCGATTTTCATCGTAAAAAGTAGTAAAAACAGGAAATTTTCATGTGTTTCCGTAACATAAAGTTTGTCAGTAATTAAGTTTTAAAGCCTTCTTAAGAAATTTCATAGCATTCATTTAAACATATCTAAAAAAATTTTTTTTTTTGTTGTTGTCGAACGATCTGGAGGCATGCCGCTTTTATCTATATAAACATTTCAGCTAAGCCTGTTTTTAATCTTGTAACTTTCTAAGGAGGCGACTCTTATTGTGAAATATTTACTGTCAAAAATTCGGACAAAAGTTGTTCTTTGTAACTATACATAAAAATTATATAGTCTTGCACAATGCAATTCCTTTCATTATTGGTCAGTTCAGAAAACAGTGACGGAAACATAATTCAGTTTCACCAGTTCACGGGCTTAATGTCTAAGATTCCAGGAATTCTATGATAGGAAATATCAACTGCATGTATATCTGTGATATAAACGCAACGTGTTTCGTACTGATATAAAGCTTTATAATGTTCGCATTTTTTCCAACACCATTTGATGAATAGAAACCGCCAGTGAATATATTCAGCAGTAACTGTGGTAAAAGCCAAGTTTTCATAAATTTATATGAAGTACGTTTTGAACTTGGCGCGTCACAACGTGAGAGTGTGCATTTTCGACTCTCTCAGGGGTCATAACTCTAGAAATAGGGGGCGGAGACAGACGAAAAATAGGAGGTGCACAATTTCATTTTATGATAAAGACTCGTGCAAGGTTCCATCAATTTATATGAAACACTTTTTGAGCGAGGAGCGTCACAAGGTGAAAATGAGCATTATTGACTATTTCAGGGGCCATAACTCTGGAAATATGGGGCAGAACCATACAAAAAATAGGAGGTGGGCAAGTTCATATCATGATAAAGACACATGCAAGATTTCATCTATTCATATCAGATACTTTTTGAGCTAGGCGCGTCACAAAATTCTGACGGACAGACCCACGGACGGACGGACGGAAGACAGACAGCACAATACCAAATCTATATGCCCCCTCCACTCTGTTTTTGGGGACCAAAATTGTGCGTTTTCATCTATAAAACAGATTAAAAGCATTAAATTTATCTGTCTATACGAAAGAAATTCATGTTCGTTGACACGACCGGATGAAAGGACAACTTCAATTAATATATTTCCGCTAGTTTCAGCGTGGTACAATAAGAAACAAACAGATTCATCTTCAGATAGGTCGAAAAATGTAAGTTTTTATACGTTACGAGAACGCTAAAGGGTGGATTTTTCAGCCACAACTTACGAGGACATTTACGAAGTGTCATAAATAACGAGGCTTTCGAGATAGATGAAATATCTGCTACGAATACCTTACGAACCCTTTACGAACATCTTAGGACTTAAGGTACCTTAGAGATAGTGGCCCCAGCATTGTATGCTGACAAAAACGTTCATTGTGAATACTAGATTTGCCAGTATGTCAAAAGAAGTACTTGCGTCATGGTATATTGAAAGGTTACTCAAAATTACAATTACGCCAAGACCAACATGAACAATACGGGCGGTGAGGCGGGAAGTGCATCAATTCAGCTGGTGAACCGGGAAGGCGAAATTTTAATTTACTGATTTCTTGGAAAGTTTAGATTCTCATAACTAATCAAGCTATCACTGACTCTGTTTGCCATAACAGAACACCCGCCAAGGCTTTGAGTCGTTAGAAATGCACGAAAACTGTTTTTTATGCGATAAAATATGGTGTGATGGATGGGGAAGTGTTTCCATGAAGTGCATTTAGCTCGAATGTTCTCGAATGTTCCTTATACGGAAGTCTTTCTTGAAAAATGCAAACGTCAGGGATACACTAGAGACACATGCAGCTACTTTAGACTATATGTCATTTACAAATATATTCGTTACCAATGAAATAATCGCAATCGAGGAGTTTTGACACAAAAAAGCCGCATCGGGAAGTGTTGATGACGTACTACATACAACCCCTGTGTGTGCCTCTTTTTTCTTCTTCTATTTTACAGATAGTGAAAAAATATTTATCATCTGAATCTGTAGGACATTGCACTAATTTAATGATTTTGAAATTATACAAAAAATGCAATTTGTTTATTAAAAACAATACAGGTGAAATTTCTGCACTTGGAAAAAGAAAATACTTCTCTGTCGATTGTTGGTCTTCCTAAAGCAGTGATTAGACTAGTCCACTTTAAATCACTCTCAAGTTCTCCTGTGTTCTATAAAAATGATTTCATACTTTGAGAAAATTTCAAGAGCATACCAAAAATGTGGCCTGTAGTGTTAATTCTATTTTTCTGTGATTTAACCGATTGTCTCAGTTTTCTACCTCTGGTAACCTGTTTTAGCTTTAAAACTAAATTTCATTGTGACTAAATTTCTGACAAAGTTTTAAGAATATCAAACTGTAATTGTGACCTCTAGATTGTTAACAAGGAATTTATTTCCTTCCATATACATAGTGACCTAGTTTTTGACATCTGCTAAGCCAGTTTCAGACTTGTCGTTTCTTCTACAGTGACTAATATTATGACAGTGTCGATAAGGTGAGGTAGAAAATTAGGCATCTGGAGTGTTAACAAGACATTCCTGCTGATTTACCACTTACAGTTAATAATTTTAGATGAGTGAATGCCACATGTTTTCTTGAATATTAAGTTTTAATGGGTGCGCATCTCTAAATAAAACTTTAAAAAGACTTCCTTTTCTCCCTACAACATGTTTAGGTTCATAATACATTTGTTAAATATGTTTCCTATTATTAATCAATATGTTTGAATAACAAATGCCTTAAACAGATATATATATATAATTTTTAAACTTATCACAGATTTCTGAAATAAAACTTTGATAATAAAATACACCGCTTCCTCTTCTCACTTATTGATAAACTTACTTTCAAATAAACAATGACCCTTGTTTATTCGACCCATACTGTGAATGTCATGAGGCCTAACTGTCTGAGTGAAGACTGAAAGTATTTGGCCCACTGCCAAGATCTAGGCCTTTACAAAGCAATAAAATTGACGTTTCCACTTTTTAACTTGGAACTTGGCCACTTCCAAAACATGAAACAATTAATGTTAGATTTCCAGTGTTTCTAATATAAGGCTGAATATCAAGTAATGCCTAAATTTTTATGTACACATAGCTATGGATATAAAACTGCCACCATATATTACAGTAATACCAAGGTAATTGATGAATATCGAAAAAAGATGTGCACAAGGGACTTCACTTTTGGCTTTGTGAATGTTTCTTTCAGTTGAAGACTGCTTTTGTATTTATTTTGACTGCCTTCAGCACTTAACTACTTAAAAGGTGCACATGGGATGTTTTTAGGTCTAAAGACAATCATCAAGAATCTGAGACTGCTGAATTATCATACAACTATACAAAAATGTATTTTTACCTGCAAGATTAAAGGTCTTAGAAAAACATAAGGACTTTGAGAATGATGTGAAACTGAACTAAATTAAAGTAAAGTGAGATACACATATTTTGCATATTTTGATAAACACAAATATACTTTCCTTACACTTAAAAGTTTTCAATTTCAAAGTCGACATTGAAGTTTCTGACTATGGGTTTTTCAAAGACTCCACTATATATAAAAATGAGAAAAGACATAAAGCAACATAGTGGTCATGTTCATAAACAATCAGATTTATTTCAACAATATTGAAAACAGATCACTAAAGAAGTGTTAGTGTCCGGGTTTAAACGTCTTTTTCAACAATTCTTCAGTCATATAAACGACGGTGTCTACTTGCAGCAGTTGGCATAATGCCAAACATTATAGTGCTGCCTCACTGGAATATCACACCGTAGACACGTGCCATTATATCACATCAAGTTACACTATACCGGCACCAGGATGACGGCGGCCATGAATCGAACCCAGGACCTCCCGTAATCAAAGAGGGCGCTCAACCACCAGGCTGCCGAGACGGTAGGTCACCAAAGAAACTCTTATGTAAAATCATTTTAAAATTTGGCCACTGCTTCTGACAGAAGAATTTAATTTCCTTTACATACATATATTTTTATTTTGTTAAATTATGGTGATTATAGATAAATGTATATATTTTACGATTTGTGCCAATATGAACATCACATGTCCCTATAATAAATAATTTTCTTATCTTATCTTATCTTACAGGTAAAATAGAACATGCGTCATGGAGGCCATGTTCTTTGAAAACTCAAAATGAGTTGAACATTCTTGGTAGATCGTCAAACACAGACCATTTGGGAAGAATTAATTTTAAGATTGAACAAGCAGTTCCATACAAATATTTTTTACAGTTATCCCTTGACAGCCAGTTTTCTTTTTGTACAACACTAAGCATTTAGAATTATCTAACAAGTTTGATGTAATTATCAACAGTAGTTTCAAAGGAAAGTAAGATTATGTAATCTGTCAGTCGTAGTCGCCATTCATTCAGACAGAACTAATTTCTAACGTGTCTGCTCCGATGAAATGAAAAGCGACATAATATGACACAAAGGTTCCACTATCACACCGTCCAGCATATTTGTTTCTCCCCATGGTTTTTTTTTCATAACAGCTGACATACACTGAAAATGCAAAAAGAAGACGATGGTTGATACTCTAAAATGCTTTGTCAATGTTTTATGTGGTACAACAAATGAACATAACATATTATATAAGGTAATTTTTTTTCAGGTCATTTTTTCCCCTCAGTGCACACTCTGAATTCTCGTGCTTACACTAGATAAAGTAACTTTGATTCGTGCGAAATAAAATGAACATAAACCACAGACTGTCATTCGATTGTAATTGTAACAATGTGATATGGTATGGTTTGTTAAGGATTAAAATACGTGGTAAAATGCAGCAATATCCTGTTACAGCTTATTGTTTTTGTCTTGAAATATTTCCATAAAAATATGTATGGGTTACAGGCTTTTTTTTATTGCAACTGACAGCTTTGATAAAAAAAAGCAATATCTTGCATCATCTTAATAGAAATATTCAATTCAATTCTTCTTCTTATTATGTATGCTTGAAGGTCAAGATATTTTACAATAATATTTGTATATAAACAAATCAGACTTTTCAGTTGCTATATTTCTTGCTTGTAGTGTTGCCAGGTTTTATTGGTGAAACAGTACCAAATCATTTCACACTTTGAGAAAACTCAGATCCATTTTACGACTTTTCGAACAATGTCCCTGATAATCTTTTGTCTATAAATGCTAATTATGTTCAAACTACATCGAAATTGATAGAATTTTGTGTTGCATGTCAGATAAAAGCTAACTCTCTACTTAGATGTAAATTTTATACTTTAAAAAGGCAAATTTATCTAATCGTGCAGAAAATAATTTTCTAAATATGTCCTAAAAAGTGATAAAAAAACCCATCAATATCCGGAACAGATTATGGCGATTTTTATTTTACTTCATCGTTTAATAGTTTTGAAATTTATTTTGCGAGCAATATCTAACTGAACTTAGAACAAGTTTATTTAACCCTATTTCATTCATTATTTCAATAATTTTAAGTGCAAAACTATATCTGACTTGACATGGTTTTCGCACCAAGTTTTTAACTAATAACCATTTATTTCCAGTGCAAAACTATTGCTAGTTCAGATAAATGACTTGATACTGCTAACTTTTCAAATGTAAATGACTATGATTAATCATCAAAAATTAACTATTACCAGCATACAAGTCATAAAAAAAGACAAGATATCGGAATGGGAAACAAAAGAAAAGTGTTTTTTTTTATTAAATTTCTTGTACAATTTATAAGTGGGTCTTTCTGAGGTAAACTGCAACATCAGGGGTGTGTGATTTTAAAGGCTTTTCTTTAAGAAATGAAACAAAAAATTCTGAATATTAAATTTTCTGATTTTATTCTAAATAAATGCTGAACATTTCTGATTTTTTCTGAAAATCCCTTCCTTGCTAATTCCTGAATACTTGCTTAAATTTGGCACGATTCAGAAAAAAAATCAGAAATAAATCTGAAATGTTCATAAATTAATTCAGAAATGTTCAGACATTAATTCAGAAATATGTAGAAATCATTTCAGAAATTCAGACTATTCAGCCGTTCAGAAAAACTCAGAAATTAAACCCAAGCTAAAATGTTAATTTCTCCTGAAAATTATGGAAGTAGTTAATTCAACCAACTGACTAAATAGCAAACCATTAGACTAAGTAAGATGCATCCTATATACAATCAATCCTGTTTATAAATACCATTAGGAAATGGGTGGAAAAGGAAATTGCCTGTAACATAGGTTTGAATGACTACCCTTAAAACGTTCTTTTTAAGGGTACAGTTGAAAGAATCTGATCATCAAAGTATAAGTGAATTTATGGTCTGGACTACCGAATACTAAAAAAAATTACTACACATCTGAAACAAAATAACAAAGATCAGGAGAAAATTCCACACATATTTATATTCTTTTTTTCTTTTGATTATTATCGCTTTGAGATCTCCTCCTCATGCATCTCGTACTCCTCGTTCCCTCTCATCCTCCTCCTCTTCCTCCTCATCCTCTCCTGCCTCTTACTTCTCGTTGCATTCTTGTCTCTGCAACAAATACTATGGTCATCTTAAACTATAAGAATCAAATTGATGTAAAGTGCATTGGTGATTTGATAAATTCAAAATGCTCATAATGCCTTTGTTTATGTGGCTACCACATCTTTGTTAAAAACATAAAGTATGCCTATTTCTTGTTGAATTTGTTTTCAGGGGTATCTGCTGATAAAATCGATACTGATTAACACAGATTTTTATTGCTTTTAATTATCTCCTTTTATGGTTCTGACTGATATGTAAGCTGACAAATGTGCATGTTCTAACCATTGTGGGGATTATGCCTTACATCATTTCAGTAGTTGCTTGATCTCTATGTAACCCTGGCAACATTGTACTGTTCGCTGATTTTGTTTTATTTAATGTGCGCATCGCGTCTATCTCCCTAACCTTAGTATATTTAGTTACCTAACTATTGTAATATATTATACAGTGACGTAGCGAGTGTATGGGTCAGTGAAAAGGTCGTATGAATGTGTTCACTAGTTTTGCACGTGCATGTATACTAACCCCGCGAAACATTTTCTTACCGCCTATCTTTCTATTCTCTGGACACTCCACTTCTTTGTTCTGTATTAGTAAGACGTACTTTGCAGTACTGTCTAAAATAATAGATGTTTTCAAAAAGAAGTTGAAAACTCATTATTTTGGAAATCACTTTGCACTCTTTTAGAGACTGTGACTGTAATTTTTAAGAAATTGAAGTAACGTGAACTGGATGATTTTATTGTGTAAATACATTCGACTATGAACTATATTATAACAAATACATGTACAAAATACAGTTGTTTGTAATAACTTCTGGACATGTCGCAATAACCCACTTATTCTTACTTAATAACAAACAGCTGTCTTACTGTATCTTAATATTCTAATATTTTATTGATCTTATCTGATGTCTGATCTTTTTTAATGCTCACTAAATGGTTTATTCACAATGGTATTTATGCTCATTTATGTTATATGTCATTAAATATCTTAATTTTTGTCGTATTTTTATGTATTTGTAAAACGCCATTGAATATGTTTTGCGTAAAAATAGGCGTTTAATCAAATAAAACAGTTTCAGTTTCAAAGTATACTATGATATGATTAGAAGTTTTCTATACAGACATATAATCTGTTTAGATCTTTTGGAAGTGATCCTGGTAAGAATTATTTATTTTTTTCATGATATTGTATCATAATTTGTATTGTCTTTCGAATGCTGATATTGATGAAACTTGTAGATTTATATGTTGATGTTGAACGATTTGTAAAATAGATGTTATCATTTCTTTTAGGCTTTGTCGATATAGAGAGATTAAAAGTGAGTTACGATCGACAGCGTTGGTTCTAATACTATAAACCAAGCCCCGGTTACATATATTTATATTTTTTATGTTATACATCCGACTTTCTTCACATCTTGTACTCAACTGAGTATCGGTGAATAACACTCTTCACATCATTTTGAGTATATAATGTTAGTTATATATAATATATCAAATGTGGTATCACTCTTTTCTCTCTGCGAGTATGAAGCCATATAATAGAGAGTTTGAGATTTCAACCTTCGCCTTCCCCTTCAACGTCTCTTGCGAAGTTAACGTATGAAGTTGAAGTTCGATTAAAATTCCTTGAGATTTCAAACATTAGAATGAACCTTACTTCTTTTAATCCGCCCATTCAATTTATCCGTAATTATGATCGTTTTTTTCGTGCATTTTGATACCAGTTGTCCGAAAGGGCAGGAATTTTACAAGAAGTTTTAAAAATGCAAAAATGAAAATTAAATTAAAAAAACATTTCAATTAATATAATCACAGCATGGATTTTAGAGCGATTACCAAAAAAAAAAAAAATAAAAAAAAAAACAAAACAAAAAACGATAAAACAATGTGAACAATGTAAAAACTCGTTAGTCTTGCAACTGAGCTCCAAACATTTAGATTTTATATAAAATTACGTCAGTATACAATGCACGATTGTAAATCATATATGAGAGGAAATAAAAATGATTATTACACATTACCAAAAATTATTTTCCATTGGGTTTCAATGGACCGCGATCGTGCAATATTTTTCCATATCATGACGTTGAACGCTTTCATATCGGACTAGTCCCAATCTGTGACTCTAGTTACCTCCCCTGACGGTCCGTCCAATGCGGCTCTCGTTTCTGTAGATTTTTGTTGCTATTGTGTGTTTGTTTAATTTGTAATTTATGCAACATTTTGTTTACTTTTACACTTTGATTAATCTGACCTATTAGATACTGGCACGTAGTAATTTATCAGACTGAAATGAAATGAAAGTTATAATTACGTCATGGGTTGGACTTATATAGGATGTGGAATGTTTTCTTAACGTTGTAATGGAAAGAATCGCGTGACGTCCACGCGAGAATTTTTTTTCCGTATTTTTTCCTGTCTTTCGTGACAGAACTATAATTTAGATATAAATTAATCATTTGATAGTGGATATGTAATATAAAGGTTATCAACTTTGTATGTGGATATGTGCACTCGTTCTTTCGCGGACAATATTGCGCTCCTAAAGTCGCGCAATATTACCGCTGCAGAACTCGTGCATATATCCACATACAAAGTTAATAACCTATAATGATCATATCAACGTGATAATGACACTCTGTATGACTCTGTATAATGCCAAACTCTCACAGCACAATATGATTTTAATATACTATTTTATAAGTAAAGCATCTGCGGATCCAGGAATTTTGGTTAGAGGGACACCAACATTAAAGAGGGGGTCACCCATTTCAGGGAGGGGGGGTGTAGGGTAGGGTCACACCGAGTTTCAAGACCGACTTTCTTTGTAAAATGTAAGAATCAAAGGGGGAATTAACCCACAATGTCCCTCTGCCAAGCTCTGGTTCCGTGCATTTAAAGAATGGAGTTATCCCATACGGCTAACAGGAAACGTCTCTCATCATGATATCATAGATCTGAAATTGTCTGATACTTCAGAAGAATTTTCCGTCTTCCTAGTACCATTTTATGTTTATAATTAAAACGCAATTGTCGTATCAAGTGTCCGACAGAAACAGATTTTATTTGGATGTGAAAATAACATGTTCCACCAAATGTATTTTTCAAGTAAAATGACTGTCGTGCCATGTGCCTCCATCCAGATTTCAGTCCTTGATGCCGAGTATGTGGACAGAGTAGATGTAAAAAGAATGAAGTTTCGACTTTCGTGATATCACATCTTCGGACGTTCAAAACTTCACTTCATACGACAAAAAGGCCCATCTGGTAAAATCGATACCGCCTGGGGACACAAATATGCCGTAGAAGTTAAAGTTTGAACAAAATCTCAAAGTTTCTCAAAATCAGTTGATAACTTCATACTTCCAGGTTCAATTCAATGTATTTAGTTAAAATCATAAGCCATACAAAACTTCATTATTCTTATATCTATTGATAGTGTTTCGCATCAAATTTAGTCTAATTGTATATATGGATAATGAAATAACTTAATAAGCAGAAATCCTGAAACTAAGCTTTTTATTTCGCATAGTAATAAAGAGAAGTCTTAGGCTTACGTGATATTACATGGAAAACTTTAGTAGCAACGTGTGATATAAATAAAATACACGCATATCGGTGACGCTTTACCCAAAATGTATATGAGAGACGTTGAAGGGGAAGGCGAAGTTTGAAATCTCAAACTCTCTAATATGTCTTTACGACGTCAATTTCCCGTCTTGTAACGGTAATGTGCATATGATTTTTTTTTGCGGGAATGAACAACAGAAAGGTATTGGCAAATCCATGAAGTGGGCTAGCGAATCATGTTTGATATGCAGATTCCATTCTGATGTTTATATTTTACATGAACTCAAAAAGAAATTGATTACATTTTTATATTTACATTAATAATATTTCCATTCCATTTTTAAACAATGTAATATTATAAAGTGCATAAATTGTGCTGCATTTGATATGAAAATCAGTTTCCCGGCATAGATGGAACAATTGCGACGTCATCTAATGAAACTTTTCTCTGACTGTAAGCGGATGTTGTCTACCACTTAGCAGCGCTGTCTTAACTTTGGCGCCTTTTCTTTTCCTTTTCATACAAATTGAATATTTCACGTTAGAATTTTAATCAAATACGGACAGACTGTAACAATTTTTATGCAAATTTAATTTAAAAAAAAGTGCAAAACTTTGTACAATGCAAAACAGAATTGACAGAACCCGCACAACGCAAATGACATACAAAACCTCAAGAAAATATAGATTTATTGATACAGACAAAACAAGATAACATGTAACAAGAGGGTCCTGAAGTTCACGTATAGCTCACCTGACCCTGTTATTATCCTAAATAACATTGTATCTAATGTGGCCTAGATTTATTCATACAAGTATGCTGACCAAGTTTTATGTCAATCAGATTGATCATGAACTAAGTTTATCTAGAAGTTTGCCTGAGTTGATGTATTATGTGCAAGACCCATGCACATAATACCAAGGTTATGGTCACACTAAGAGGTCACAGGTTTAGCGTATCATATTCATGTCCAGCCTTAACTCTACCTTTCGTCAAGGGATTCAAAATAATTAATATTCCGCATAATGAGACGAAATGTCATGTGCAACACCAAGGCCTCTGTATCAAAGTTCAAGGTCCCAGTTAGAAGTCAAAGATAGTAGAATTTTGTTTTGGTCTAGTCAGTAACATTTCTTTGCAAGGATGGATATTCAAGTTACTTGACAGTTACAACAACGAATTGATTTGTTGCATGTAAGACTCACACCTCTAACGCAAAGTCCAGGGTCACCTTTAGGATTAAAAGTTGGAACATTTTGGTAATTTTTAGCTCGACTTTTCGAATAATATATGGAGCTTTTGGACTCGCTCATGCGTCGTCGTTTGCATTGGCGTTGGCGTCGGCGTTCTGATTTGGTTAAGGTTTTGTATGTAAGCTGGTATCTCAGTAATAAATGGTAGGGATGGATTGAAACTTCACAAACTTATTTACTGTGATAAATTAACATATATTGGACAGGTACCATAACTATCTTTTTACAAAATTATGCCCCTTTTTCGACTTCTATATTCATTAAGTTGACAAGGCTATCGAATAGTCGAGCGTTGCTGTCCTATGGCAGCATTTGTTTTTGTTTTTTTGTCTGATCTGCAACTTTTTATGCATCGGTATATTTAAATTACTTGGCATAAATATGCACCATTACAAGACATTGTGTCATGTGCAATGGCCAGTGTCACAGGCACCTAAGTTAACATTCTTTTTTGTACATGAAATTACATCCCATTTGTATGATACAATAATAGTGCTTTTATATCAGTTTTCTCAGTGATTTAAAAATGAAATTATGTTTAAAGAAAGAAGATTCTATTGACAGATATAAAAAGATGTTTACAATTGTAGACATCCAGAATGCAGTTATAACTTTATGGTATATATAGGTAAATACAGCATTACCAATTTACTTATTAATATGAATAAATATTTCATTGTATTTTTATTTATTTCTCCTTACCAATTAAAAAATAAAATCACACTAGATTTGTTAAAAGACAGATAATAGCACCTGGAAGCATTTTCCAGACATTTTCAAACTACATTATGTCTTCATGAATTATATTATATAAAATTATGTTTGTGTACATTTTAAGTATATTGCCCTATTATTTAGAAGATGTAATATGTAATATGTTTTGTGAAAAATGTCCTAACGTGAGGGATGCCGGTAGCTGGTAACTCTGTTACAAATTCTTTTGTGAGCTTAAAAGTTAACCAAATCAGGACATCATGGGTGTAGGCCGGTTATATTACTAAAAATAATGTCAGAACCCTAAACTAATTCCAAGATGAAGTTTTATTGGTGATTTATAATCTTTAATTTAGCATATATTTCAGGAAAAAATCCTCAAAAGAAAATAATATTTTGCAGAAAACAGCTGATTCTCATGTATTTACTTAACATAATCTGTCAACTACTTAGTTTTAAACGTTTTTTAAGAAATAAAGCCATATTTTTTTCTGATATCCCAGAATTCTTTTTTCTTTTGTAGAACGATCTGTAGGTGAATGACTGAAACTGAGAAACAATTTAAGACCCTGTTTTATCACTTTCTAAACACGATGGACGGTTATACATCGGGTGTAGTAATTTCACCAGTGCAAATATTTCTAAAGTACTTATCAAGGATGAGTAAAATGAAAGCAGTCGGAGGTATTAAGATGCATTTGATATTGTTTTTGTTTTGATACAAACATCTATGTCCAAAGTATTTCAAAGATCATGACAGTTATGTTGTTTCCCAGATAAAGAGAATTCCAATGCTCTATACTCCAAAAAAAAAAAAAAAAGGCATATGTATACATTGTCAAAGCTAAGATAAGTGCAGTTGCACCCATAATAATTGCTGGGTTAGTGTGTCGGCGAAAAGGGAAAAGTCGTATTTTGTGTTGGTCAGTTACTATGAATGAAGTATGAAATAATCTTATTAATATCAATGAATAATATCGTTATGTATTTGATAGTTTTCTATTCAATAAAAGTCCTTTACAACAATTTTGTCAGGGCTCCGGCATAATATTTCCCTGTTTTTAAGTTCCATTAACGATTATACCTGTGTAATAAGTTGTAAAGATATCGACATTCATTGAATGCATTACATAATGTATTTTCAAACACATTGGGAACTCATTTGTATATTGTTCTTGTTTCGATTTCATCTTCACTGTCAATTCAATCACCAATCCTTTTCACTCTCCTTTCCCCAAAAATACCATATTAAATGCTACCGTAATATATACGGTGTGAAATATCAATATCAATAAATGAACGAAACTAATAAGCCGGTCAGTATCACCGCACTATCAAAAGAAATTTCTTAAAACGTAGTTTTGGTCAAATTTAACTTCTACGGACTTGAAGTTGAAGAAAACATCACATGCAGATAACTGTATCTCGTATTCATCCTCAGAGTTGAAAGATAGGAATGTCAGTGGCAGGTAAAAAGCAAATAGCAGAATTCTCCTTTAAAATGATAATCATTTGTATGTTGTTTGAAATACCCGTAGTATGTTAGTAACGCACCGAGAGTTTGAGACATTTACAAAGCCGTCAATGGTATCAGGATACAAATTATATGACCCAGGGAAGTACCTACGCCTTAAGTATCTTGAACAATGAAATGGGTCCAATCTCTAAGGTGACTATGTCTTAGACTAGCTGACCAACGTTGTAGAATGTCCTTTGTTAAAACGTATAGCTGGCAAGACAAAATATCTCGTATATAAAATTTTCCTCTGGCTACTTTGCCTAAATGATTCGTGTACCAAATGCTTCTTAAATGATTTCAATTATGAGCTAGATAATTTCAGGGATCGGGCTAATCACTAAATGTTTCAAACTAACAATCTTCAATTAATAATAATTAGCTCAAACTCCTATAGGCTGGAGACTCTATACTTGACTGGTCTTTTTGTTGAAGTTCCCGTCAGTAGTGATGGGCCGACAATCGGCGACAATCGAATAATCGTCGGCGTTGCATTCATGAACGCGATCGCCGATTTCACTTTTTCCTGATCGATTAATTACTTGTCACCCTAACGGATAATTTAGTTGTTTCTGACCTTTTTCTTTCTGGTATTTACGGTATTTTGGGGCAATTACGCAAAGGGAAACTACACTACGTAAAATGGTTTCCTCCAAAGTGTCAAAAGAAATTGATGTCATCTGTGATCACCCAGATTTTGGAAGATATAATGGCTTTTACAAAATTAAGCCGGGAAAACCATCAACCTAAACTCTTGACATTAGTATGGCAGTATGCATACCATGCCGTAAGACTTACGCAAGCATATTAGCAAAAGTATTTTCAATTTTTGATGTTGTGGGATTGAAATCATTCCAGTCGTTAACTAAGAATTAATAAATCGTTAATACTTTATTTTGCTATAAACAATTTTGATTTAATAATATCACTGTGGATAAGTCCCTGGTGAAATTAAGACAGTACCCGATTTGAATGTTACTATCTTCACAAATATTTTACTTTTATTCTGTTAACTTACTCATATTTATGAAGGGATACAACAGAAATAGTATATTTGATGTCTGTGAGGTTCATTTCTTAAAGGCAAAGAAAATCTCCTATATAAGTGACCCCACCCCAAATACCAGACTTTTTAATCCCCAATATACAAGATCCTGTCTGGTCAAGTCTGATAAGGGTCCATAAAATCCCTATAGACTTGACATGTAGCCTAATTATTGTCAGAGAATCATAAATTTTATAGCCAACAGGTAAATTGGTTATTTCCTGTGTTTTACATTTTATTAATTGAAATGCTGTTGTTTTTTTTAGTCTTTTTTCAGCATGTACACAAAATTATTTTAATTGATAAGATTTTGATTGCTCAGTCATGTTGAGTAATGTCATGGCCAATTAAATTATAACTCTTATAGCAAAGCAATTCTCACTATAAAATAATTATTCAAAACTTAATAAGAGAAATTACAAGTTTGTTTATTCAATGATTATATGATCTTTTTATCAAAAGTAACAAAATAAAAACGAAAAAAAAAGATAATTACTGGATTTTATTAGAAGAAGCGTTCAGTTGCATTTTTAATAGATAAAGAATGTATATGGACAGTAGGATGTTATATATTAAAAATGCTTAATTTCCTTTTGTGTTGTCTAAATAATGTTAACTTTCTTTTATGTATAATAAAACCCAGCAATAAAGATATATCATTGTTCAAAATACACAATAATTTATTACTCCTAAAAGCTATGTGTCTGATTGCACTTTTTATATTTTTGATAATAAAAAACAGCAATAATGAGATGTAATTGTTAAAAAACTTACTTTATTAAATATATGATAAAACACTGTTGTATCTTATCACTTTGTTTATTTAGCCCTAATTCAATCAAGCTTTCTAAACTCGTTATAAAGGTGAGAACTGATTTGCTATAAAGGTGAGAAATATCACCTGCAATTTATTTACTGCACAGTAGCTATACAGTAGCTTATTATGATAAACAGAAGCAAGTCTACCAATGGTCCTAACTTGTGTATTGTCCCCTATCGCCAATACGCAGACCTTATCATCACCATTGGCCACATACCAGGCATACCAGAATCAGTGTCTTTAAGTAATAACATAAAATATACGTACTGAGGTGGACTTAGAGATATGCGACTAGAGTAACCGATTATCCGATTATATCCGATTAATCGAATCGGTTGGCTTGTCCGATTATGCCGATTAATCGGTTGGCAAATCTAACCGATTTGCCCATCACTACCCGTCACACAATGTCTTTGAATCAACAACATACGAGTCCTTTCGCAAAGATGCTCGGCCTCTGTCCTCTTAATTGAAGTTACAACTATATATGTCTGCCCTGACTCCTGGATGCTCAGCGTCTGGTCTGTATGCTATCACATGTAGCATTTAACTTCCATATATGTATATCTCCAATGCCTTGGTTGTACTTCGCCAGTAACGCTGAACCGTCTATAAGCTGGAACTCTCCTAATATCTCAGTAGATTACCAAACTCTTGGTCTCTGTCTCAGCTTTTCGATGCTCAGCCTATATTTGCTATCGTCTATAGCATTCAACTATCCTTATGGTAAAACTCCTATGCGCTGGCCCTATAGCTCGAAACCTTGTTGAAATTCTGCAAATCTTCTTTTGTCTATGAACTCCAAACGTCTTCTTTTTTGAATTAATAATTTATCCGTCCTGCCAGTGTAGTTGCAATTACCTCCTTATCAAGGTACTGGGATAAATTATTAGTTGAAATCTAGATGTGTCTTCTTCTATCGCTGGATACCGAATGATCCCTCTGTCATCCATCTTCCTATTTATACCTTAGCAGACGTGCTATTTAAAGAACTTGTTTCTGATTGATCCAAATTTATACATAGGGTTTTACAACGAGTACTTGCTATAACAAATATCTGGTTCCTTTTAACTTTTGTATATGGCATGATGTGTGTGCTGGGATCCGGCTATTGACATAATGAACCCAAATCATCCATAAATGACCCAAATATTATTACTTACAGCAATTCAATTATAATTTTAGCAATTGTAGCATGAAAGGGAGTCAAGCACTACCTGTGCATATGTGTCATGTTATCAATACATCAATATACAAATTATTCTGACAAATGGTCTGATTTGATATATAAATGACCCCGACAAGCAGAAACTTACGTTTTTGTGTTTGCCTACATCTTCCCATGCTAAAAACTTTAATGCTTCTATGATTCTAGAAACGATAGTTTACAAAAATAAGATGCTTATTTAAATATAACCCTGACGGTTCTGTAGAACTATACAGTATTAAAATAATGTGCTTCGGGTTGCAGAGCCTGGTGACAGGATGAATCTGTCTGTAACATTAACATCGAATTTTATTTTTGTATTTTTTTGCACGAGAATATAAGCCTAAATATTGTTTTGTTGTGGTTTTCTATGTGTTAAGTTTATGTTTCACGATTTCCATATTTTGACAAATGTGAATGTTGCCCGTGCAGCCGCGGCATTATCATTTTATTAAAAACGTACAATAAAATCAATTTTGACATTTTGACATGTTCAACGCAATAATAGCCTAGTATCGCCTCGGTAGCCTAGTGGTAGAGCGCTCGTGTCGGGGGCAGGAGGTTCGATCCCTGGCCGCGTCATACCGACGTAAAAAATGATAATAGTAGTTTCTTCGCTTTCCTCTCAGCATTTAGAGGATAGTGTTAGGACTGGTCAGCCCGCTGTCAGTATAATGTGGCTGGGTTGGGTATCATGCCACGTGTCTACGGTGTGATATTCCAGTGAGGAAGCACTATAAAGTTTGGCATTGTGCTCACTGCTACAAGTAGACACCGTCGTTTATATGACTGAAAAAATGTTGAAAAAGACGTTAAACCCGAACACACAAACACATACAGCCAGCCACAACTCATTCATCCATAAGCGAGGTACGCAACGGAGAAAGAAATTTACTTTCGATTTCTCTAGCGGTGATAAATTACTAAAAACTTTAAATTAGGATATATCATTTTCGTTTAAGGTAACAAAACTATTGAATATGTTCCATTTAATATGTGCCTTCTGTTAATTAATGTTATTTTTAAGACTTAATAAATGGCTTATCTAAAGCCGAAAAAACAACAGTCGAGCACTGCCTAAGGACAGACGGCGGTCAAAATTATGGTTGGAGCGATAACTTATTCATAGTAAAAGGAGAGGGGGTGCAAATGCAAAGGGGGCCAAATGCAATGAGAAGGGCTTGAAGCGGACGTGTGGAGAAAGAGGAAAGAAACGCCAACAACAAACAGGACAATATATGCAACACAAAATACGAGACGGACAGAAAACAAGTTGAAAATAGGGGCACCGCCTTGGAATGGTCCGTTCCCTTAATAAAAAAAGTGGGGATTTAAACGCGTTAAGTGTATGCAAACCTCGCAATTACACTATTTCAACCATTTAGACAAGACAGTATAAATAGAATCATTCCACGCTGAGAAATGTTCTAACATTAGTGACAAAATAGCAAATCATATAAAATAAAAATAGGGTCAATCTAAGATATTATTACACCAATGTACTCAACAACTTCTCCGAAGTCAAGGGCACGACTAAGCTGTAAGACAAAATCCAGTCCCTTCGTCCGTTTTTTTTAATATTTAGGAGAAAAACATCAATGAGTCTTACAATATATTAGTCATCGCACCATCAAATAGGAAAGCGAAGCGACTAACTGTAGAGGGGTCAATCACCAAACATGCATTGTGCTAAACGATTTTTGCATTGTATCTTTTTTTGATAATTCTTTTAACACATTTACAAACATTTGATTAAAAAAAGTATTATGTTTAAATTTTCAAATTTTATAAACTACATCTTCATAGTATAACGGGCGTATAAGACCAAGTTTTAAAAGTGTTTTAAGGCTTGGGTTATATTTGTCTAAAACAATAATGAATATCCAACAGGGAAAGCCACGTTCTAAAAATGCAGCTCCCCAGCTCCCCCAGCCCAAGCCATTCCCCAACCCAAGCCAAGCACACGGATGCGCACAAGACCAACACACACCCATCCTTCCCCACACACGCACACAGCAAACACACGAGGACAAAAAAAAACAAATAAAGGCATACAGTGGGGCACCGCCTTGGAAAGGTAAATTGCAAAACCATTAGTTGGGAGCTTAAATCGGTTTATGGTGCACCTAACCTCATTCTTACCCTAACCATGTTTCAAAGTCACAGGACAGTGTAAATAAAATTTCGGACGATCTTCGTAGTATCATATAGAGAAAGCCTTCCGTATTTTATGACATCGTTAACAATGTTGTTATAACTATTAAGTGATATGAAGATTATTATCATTAAAATTCTCTAACATTGAGCAAGTTTATTCAAAATAAATATTTACTTATTTTTATTTTGTTCGGTTTAACGTCGCACTGACACAGTTATAGGTCTAATGGCGATTTTGTAGCTATGATCACGAGCGGGCATCTGGGTAAAGCCACCACCGAACATCTTTAAACCAGTTAGATGGCTTCCTCACATGAAGTACTCATCGCCCCGAGTGAGGCTCGAACCCACATCGATGAGGGGCAAGCGATTTGAAATCAGCGAACTTATCCACGTGGCCACGGAGGCCCCTTTCAAAACGAATAATTATTGTTTTTAGGGTTTATGCTCATTTCGACAACATTTTATTTTTTAAAAAGGACTAAACTCTTTTTCAACAGTAACTTTCCAGCAAACAAAATGCATCTTGAAGACGTCTTTATATGGTGGTTTTGTGGTCACAACTCACTTATCGGATTACCTACTGGACTTTACTGTGCTACTTAGATGAAATACGATCTATGAAATAAAGATCAGAAATATATGCTGATTACAAGTGCTACATATTAAGCAAAAATATCAATGCCTTAAGGCGGAGTGCGACCTTTAAATTTTTTTAAATAGATCTATGAAAAATGAACGGAGGAAAATTGAAAAAAAATTCTGATTTATTCCCGTTTTCCGTTTTGCTCTTATTTATGGCTCTGTCCATTTTTTTTATATGCATTTCAATAGGCATTGAATAGTTTGTTTCTTTCTGCATTTCTAAGAATATTGTAAAAATATCTGCAATACATTTTTTCTCATCTTCTTTATTTACTTATTTACTTTTCCAATCCGTGCTTTTGTTATTAGTTGTTTTATTTTGTGACGATGCAATCTTAAAATAGTTTTCTTGTCTTCAACTTTTGGTTTATTTATAAATATATGAATTACTGGTGGAACAGCTCCAGCAATTGCTACAAATATAGGAATGACAGGAACAAGTGCTGATGCAGCCGAGCAACCAAAATACTTGCTGTTATCCTGTATTTACTCATCCACAAATCTTATAACATTTTCTGTAAGCAGCAGCAAGTTTAGTCAAGTGAATAATTAATTGATCTTTGTTTCTATTCCGTAAGAAATAAGAATTTCACCCATTTATATATATTTATTTTTAAAATTAATTATATTTGTTCAAGATCACTAAACGAAACCCAGCTATTAAATATTTCACTATTACTTCCACTTAACTAAAGATTGTTTGTTTTTTTCTTATAGTCTCGTCTAATAACTTTTTCTTTAAAAAAAACCCTCTTGTTTAGTAGGTAAAAGTTCTTGCTCATAAAACAAACCCCGAATTATTTCATTATTCAAATCTTTAATAGTGTATGTTCTTGGATTTGTATTACGAATTCCATCAATTATAAATATTTCCTCTGTCCAGTCTGGGGTATATCCTTTTTCAAAATGTCGTTTAATTTTGCTTTAGCGAACTCGGTCACCAATTCTAAATTTTGGTTTACTCTTTGGTATCTTAAATTGCCGTGTAAAGTAAAGTAAACAGTACCTTTATTTGAATGTTCACTGGCTTGTCTGGGAGTCATTTTTATACTTCTGTGTTTTCTGTTGTTCTATATTTCTACCATATTTGTTAAATTATCTACATAGGTAAAAGTATTATTTGCTGTAAAATATTTCCACATTATTCGTTTAAATGTTCTATTAAATCTTTCAATTACCACAGCCTTCCCTCCATTAAATGTATGATACATATTAATCTTATAGTTACTCAAAAATGAGTAAAAAGTATTATCATAAAATTCTTTTCCTTCATCTATCCATAAATTTGTAGGTGTTCTATCTTCAGAAACTATTTTATTAAAAGCTACAGTAACAGATTCTCCACTTTTATTCTTTAATGAAAAAGCTCAAGCATATTTGCTAAACACATCATTAACGATTAATAAGTACTTTACACTTCACTTTTATTTTATTCTGAAAAAGCTTGCAGGTCAACTAAATCGGCAGACCAAGTATCATCAATATCATTTAATATAACTCTTCATTGCGAAAATGTTCGTCTAATAGGTTTTTGTAATTCTTTAAGTTTATTTCGGGGGATTTAGCCATTGATTTTATATAAGACTTCCCCCTTTTCCCGATTTTTTTTTACTTTTGTCAAAGCAGAGTATTTCATATTAATTGCAGGTTTTACAACTAAATGTTTTACAATTCTTTCTCCAAATGCTTTTGATTGAGTGTTATTTAAGTTGGAAAGCATTTGTTTGTCACATTTACCTTTTTTACACCATTGTCATTGCTAAAGTCGTGGTCCATACATACTGCGTCTAGTTCATTAACAGAGGTCCATTATCCAAAGGATTTCCTGGTGCACAATAGATATATCCTGGAAGTGTTAACCGTTTCTAAGTAATAAAGATAACATTGATTTATGAATGTCGATTGCACCTCCAGTACGTTTAACAAGCTTTGTTTTTTATATTGCCGCAGGATGCACACTGGGCCTTTAACATAAGTTAACCATTTTTTGTTGTAACATATTGAGGATTAATACTCTCAGTAAATTTCCTTTCTTTTACACAATTTATTTGTATTTGACTCATTTATATAATATGCATTTAAAATATTTTGTTTTTCATCGGGTTCAAAACTCCTGTTTTTTTCATTTGTTAAAACCAGAGGTTTTCACAGTACCAGAGGTACTTTGTCAAAACCTGTGTTATCTTAAATTTGTCAGCAGTGGTCAGTTGATGTCAAGGGTAAGGGGTCAAAATGTGGTCAAAAGTGCCAAAACCATCATAATACTAACTACTCAGCAAATAACATATTCTCCGTATACGATTTCGGCATTTATGTCAATCCTCATTTCTATAATCGTCATTGATAAGCAGCTGCTTATAAAGTTTTTTAAATTTGAAGTTATTTACTATTATTAGTCATTTTTTTATTCAGAAAATAGACATGGTCCATAATAATAGTTATTATTGTTCGAACCTATAAATCAACACAATTGTGGCAAAATCTATGTAGCCAGATGCTCTGTGTATAATAAATCAATTAGAAATTGTGCTGTTTATTTTGTCCAATATTATATTACTAAAAGTCATTGTGTTGAAGACTTTTGATAATATACGCTACTTTAAATTGAGTATCTATGAATCGTAATAACAGATAAGCAATTGCTTGCTTATTTCATTTATTTAAAAAAATGAAGTACAAAACTACTCCTTGCCACTGAAAATCAATAACATTTATCCCAACAATGGTGAGAAAATCTATGTAGCAAGATTCTGCGCTTGTCAATTTAAATGTGCCATCATAAGAAACTTAAAATCCTTTCTGTTCCTGCTAGTATTGTATTTTATAATCACTGAAATTAAAACCTTCCTTTAAACTATTTGAAAAAAAGATAAATTGCCATGGCAGAATGGCAAAATTGTCTAACCTGCATAAGCGGTCATCTATTATATATAGCGTTTAGAACTGTCTAAGAACGGACACCTTCTGATCCGACCAACTGAATTCCTAATATAATTATTCTTTATGTAGCTCGATCCTACATATGTGATCAGTGCATAGTGTAACAGTCTGGACAAATACCCTTCAGCTGCCACTAAATTGTAAAAAATGAGTTGCTCTAGTATTCTTTGCTGTAGTCGCAGGTAGTTTAGTTGTCTCAACATCGTAACAGATACAAAATAACGATTTAATTTGCTTGTCTGAGCTTTCAAAAGTAAATTGATCAATATGGTAAAGCTGTTTTGAAAGGACGTCAAAATTAAAACTGAAAGTTATTGTAAGCATTATTTTACGAGACACCAATGGCATCCACTCCTGACGAGAGAAAACCATCCTATATTTTGGAAAAAGAAACTACTCCAATTGTAGCATGCAACAGGAGCATTCCTTATTCCTAATCCTTGAATAACTTATAACACGTATACAAACAATTCTTCTTGGGCTACTTTGCGTAATGATTTCAGCTATTTATATATCAGAATTTTCCTTGGGTTTCTTAACCTAATGATTGACTTATATTCCTAAAATTAATGATTAATTATCGAAACAATTAAAATTTTAATCTCAAAACATTTATCTGAATAGATAAAATTATAAACATGTAAACTATTTTAACTCTCTAAATATTTTCAACTCTCAAAAAACTCTTCTTAGATTTAAACGTTCGAATACGTATTACAGGAATCTTAAAATAGATCTTCTCTATTTTTGAACTCTAAATATATTTCTATATATTCCAAACAATTTCAATGGAACAGTAAGATGGGTTTTTTTTAATGTCAGATATCTGAGATTTCTGTGTATCAGTAAATATTTATACTGCTCCGATCCGACTCTTACATGGACAACCATAAGAATAATTCTACAGTACTGTGTAGCCCTATTTATACCTCAGTCATACCCTGCAACAAATATTTCGGCATCCGCGCAGTCTGGCCAGGATCCATGCTGTTCGCTAATGTTTTCTCTAATTGCAATAGGCTTTGAAAGTGAACAGCATGGATCCTGACTAGACTGCGCAGATGCACAGGCTGGTATGGATCCATGCCGGTCGCAAATGCACTATGCTGGTTTTCTCATGGCATGGCTCAAATCGACGCCCCAGAATTAGAAGGGCGTAAGTGGAAAATCATACTTTTCGGCAAAACGAAAAATACTGTCTATGACAGATACGCCCTTCTAATTCTAGGGGCGTAAGTGGACTTTTCTGGTACAACAATTAAGTGCAGATACGCCCTTCTGTTACTAGGATTCTGAAAAACTTTTCACTTACGCCCTTTTATTATTGGTGAATTTGGTCAACACAGCAGTTTGTGACGAAAATTTTTTTTTACAGAATTATGCCCCTTGGTGTGTAGTTTCAAAAAATGTATGATTCATAAAAGGGCGTAACTAACACTTACGCCCTTCTAATTCTGGGGCGTCGAAATATAGAACAAAAGAAAAGAAAATACTGTAAATATATATAATTTTAAAGTTCCAAATGTCTTAAGACAGTGTATACAACAAGTACACTATGTTTCTATGATGCTTGTAGAATCACTACTCTCTTCCTCCATGAATTTTAATTTCTAACAAGCATTTTCCACCAGATGTCTTCTTTGTCACTATGATTCTGGCTTCATCGTCATAATCTCCTGAGAAATAGTCTCCCAAATTCACAGATTGCTCTCTTTCCCATTTTCTGCCAGAAAATGTCTCAGAACTCTGAAATATCTTCTTGTTCCCAACTTTAATACATACTTTATGAGTTGCACTGTTATCATCTTCCATACTCATCTGGTAATAAATGTTAATGTCCTTATAATCTTTATGTAACAACACCTTTATCATTACAATATTTGTCGTCCATCTCAAGCTCCTTATACAACTCGTTTGTCTTTTCCATTCTAGGAAACTTTCCCTTAGAAACATTTTTGGTTTTGTATCCTTCCTTATAAAAGGACCTTTGCCTG
>NW_026461970.1:0-71980 GCF_021730395.1 Mercenaria mercenaria | reverse complement strand
CGAACATATTGTTAGATATAATACTTCTAAAACACAAATGTCACAGTTAGAACCTATGTCGTCCCTTAGGAGAACAACGATAAAAAGAAGAAATATGCAAGCGTAAGCGAATTCACAGAAAAGCAAAAATAACAAAAACATCCCCTTCTCTCAATGGCAAATAGTTTTACGTCTGAAGTGAAAATGTTTTACTTATTATATTACATAAAGCAAATTTGAATTTAAATACGTTATCAAACTTTCAGACACACATACAAATTCTCTTCCTCAAATAGGTCGAATACTTTAAAATAGTTTTATCTCTTTAACGAACAACAGCAATACTTCTCCATCTTAAAACCTTTATATTTAAGAAATAATAAGTTTCCAAACGTGGTTTATCGTAGAATAACCCGTGTTTTGAGTTCTTATGCGTAAGAATATATTACGAAGGGCCGTAGGCCTGAATGATATATTAGAGAGTTTGAGATTTCAACCTTCGTCTTCCCCTTCAACGTCTCTTGCGAAGTTAACGTATGAAGTTGAAGTTCGATTAAAATTCCTTGAGATTTCAAACTTTAGAATGAACCTTTCTTCTTTTAATCCGCCCATTCAATTTATCTGTAATTATGATCGTTTTTCTCGTGCATTTTGATATCAATTGTCCGAAAGTGTAGGACTTTTACAAGAGGTTTTAAAAATGAAAATTAAATAAAAACATTTCAATTAACATAATCATCGCATGGATATTAGTGCGATTACAAAAAAAAAATCATTTTATATAAAATGATGTCAGTAAATGCACGATTATAAATTATACATGAGAGGAAATAAAAATGATAATCATTTCAACGTATTCTATTGTTGATTGTGTTCTTGAAAGATATTACTGTTAATATTTTTTAAACAAAAACATGAGACACCAACTACTACAAATGCATTTCTCGATATACCTTGAAGTTAAGTTAAATATATGAGATAAAGCAAACACAAAAGGCTGTTGACTAGTATTTCATAGTTTTTCTTAAAGTTTTTTTTTTTTACTTTGAATTGGTACTTTGTACATCGATTTCTTAAAGGACGCGTTTTAACTTGTAGACTGTACCTGTTGAAAATCTAACCTTTTAAAAGATGTGTTGATAACATGAGCCAATATACACAATTTATGAATACATTTAACAAGCGATTTGAAACAAATGTAAGATACTCTCGTGATATCATACATTTTGGCATCATGGCACTCAGTTTGACTCTGTACAATGCCAAACTCTCAGACAGCACAATATAATCGTGCCAAGTCACCATTTGTCTAGCGAAACAGTCAAGAACTGCTAGGTGGAGACGAAAATTGTCGCACAAAATAACATGTGGGCATATACACGTATTTGTTTGAATATACTATTTCATAAGTAAAGCATGTGCAGATAGGAATTTTGATTAGAGGGACACCAACTTTAAAGAGGGGTCACCCATTCATGGGGTGTGGGGGGAGGGGGCGGGTAGTCACACCGAGTTTCAAACCGAGTTTCTTTGTAAAATGTAAGAACCAAAGGGGGATTGACCCACAATGCTCCTCTGCCAGGCTCTGGGTCCGTGCATGTAAAGAATGGAGTTATTCCATACGGCTTACAGGAAACTTCTCGCATCATGATATCATAGATCTGAAATTGTCTGATACTTCAGAAATTTTTTTCCGTCTTACTAGTATCATTTTATGTTTATAATTAAAACGTAATTGTCTTATTAAGTGTCCAACAGAAACGGATTGATTTTATTTGGAAGTTAAAATAAAATGTTCCACCAAATGATAATCGCGCGTTATCATTCATTTTTCAAGTAAAACGACTGTCATGCAATGTGCCTCCATCCAGATTTCAGCCTTTGATGCCGAGTATGTGGACAGAGTAGATGTACAAAGACTGAAGTTTTGACTTTCGTGATATCACATCTTCGGACGTTCAAAACTTCACTTCTTACGACAAAAAGGCCCATCTGGTATAATCAATACCGCCTGAGGACACAAATATGCCGTAGAAGTTAAAGTTTGAACAAAATCTCAAAGTTTCTCAAAATCAGTTGATAACTTCATACTTCCAGGTTCAATTCAATGTATTTAGTTAAAATCATTAGCCCAACAAAACTTCATTATTTTTATACTTATTGATAGTGTTTCACATCAAATTTAGTCCAATTATACATATGGATAATCGAATAACTTAATAAGCAGAAATCCTGAAACTAAGCTTTTTATTTCACATAGTAATAAAGCGAAGTCTTAGGCTTACTTGATATTACATGGAAAACTTTAGTAGCAACGTCTGGTATAAATAAAATACACGCATATCGGTGACGTTTTACCCCAAATATATATGAGAGACGTTGAAGGGGAAGGCGAAGGTTGAAATCTCAAACTCTCTATTGTTTCGTATAAGAACGAAAAACTCGGGTTATTCTACGATAAATCCCACTTGAGAACTTGTTATTTCGATGCTAACACAACATACTAGTATGAACTGTGTTAGAAGAAATGGTAACTACTTTTTACGACTGTGCTACGCACCTGGATCGGATGACGTCATTGCAAGCGAGTGGTTTATTGCAGAATAACCCGAGGTAGATTTTGCTCTACATGTATATATGTTATTTGCTGGTCGTGTTAGAATATTTTTAAAAGCAAACACTTTTAAATGATTCCTTCCAATATCAAGAATATATCATTGGCAAAGATGAAGCATATATGAACAAATTCTACCACTTTTTAAAGAAAAATATATCATCTTCAGTGGAAACGGAAAGGTCTTGAAAATCTTTAAATTCATAAGGCCACAGGTCCTAACGGTATTATTACGATTTTATATTGTCGGAGATGTACTTTAGAATATTGCTCTTTCACTCTTACCATGTCACGAGTTTCATCAAAGGATAACATGTGTAATTATAAACGTACTGTATTTAGGAGTATATATGTATCAACTCGAACATAACCTAAATCATGTTCCAGAGTCACACGTTGTATGTAAAATAACAATGAGAATCACCGGCTAAAGCCGTATCACACGTATGACATCAGAAGGTTGAAATTGTTTATTTTTCTGTTTCAGATGTTTTAAACTACGATTTAGGCAGTTACTGTTCATTTATTTTTATTAGCAGTATAAGAGACGTAAATGCATTGGAATAAAGCATTAGAATATTTTTTTCATGACAGAACCTTGAACACAAAATGTTTCTATGGATTCCTCATTTCAAGGGTCTCTTTAAGGTAGTCTAAAGATTACAACATTATATTGACAGTAGATATTAGATAAACATTTTATGATATATTTTCCCTTTATTTCAGATGGACTAATTATACAAAGAGACATTCAATTCATATAAATATAACATAAACATTTTTTTTTGGTCTTAGTATGGTGTAATTGTTTCACTTCAATACTGTCAGAAGATAATCATAATATAAACAAATCATTTATCCTTATTTTATTGGTATAAAAAAGGTAATGTTTTATTTTAAAACACAAAATACGACATGTCTGATTTTTTATGCTACGGTACAATGTACTGATGATATATATATATTCTTAGAAAAGTAGTGTAGTATTTTAATTATTTACAGTACATTTACACGTTGGAAATGTTAAAAGAATCTTACTTTGCGAATGGTCTGTAAACAAAACGTACTTACCATTATCTATGCTTTGAAACAACGAAAAGACAGAGGACTTTATTTGCACAATTTAAAATACTTGTATTTGCTTTAAGGTGGTTCTGGTCGCACCTTCTTCGCTCAATCAGTTCATATTAGTTAAAATACTTCACGTTTAATTTTGCCAAAAACTTTAGGATTGAATTTCTTGCGGTAATGAATAAAGGATTAAGATGTACAGAATCAAGAACTGTCAAACAACAGAAAGTGAAATCCTATATGCAAAAATATATAAACAATATGTATATAAAAGACTAGTACGTTTACAAAGTAACTAATAGCTGTTTGTGAAACATGTGTTCCCTGCCCTCCTGATGTTTTGTCCCATTTTCAGTGCCGTTAACTTGAATTTTGACCTACAAACCTTCAAAAATAAAATTGGCATCTACATTATAAGCCGAATTAAGCTAGCCAATTTAAATATACTGGGACAAAAGGTTTTCAAACCATTTATTGGAAATTGTTTTCTATGTTCATGTCCCTGAGGAAGAATGCGAAATGGTTCTAACTCAACAAATTTTACATTTTCCAAATGAAAAACTCAGTGTGTCCAATTTTGTCAACTACTAAAACAACACTGTGATCCTTAGCTTTCAGTAAATGGTACAAAAATACTCGTTGTTGACGAAGCAAAATGTCTCGGTATTATTTTTATAAACAGTTTTCTTTAATACCACATACAATTCATTGAATTTTAAAGGTCATTTCAAATACTGATTGAAGAGCAAATCGTATAGTTTTATTACGACTTTAACAAGTTTTGATAAGATCAGAGCTAGATTACGGTTGTGTTGTTTATGGTTCAGCAAGAATGTTAGATATTATCCAGACTCATGGCCCGTATTGCTCTTTGTGCATTTAGAATATCGCCTGTTGAAAGTTTATATGCGGAAGCATACAGACGTTTAGAGAAACTGTCATTGCAATATGCTTTGAGCGTGGTTGCAAACAAACCTAATCCTGCTTATAAAATCATTTTTAAACCCAAGTACTTCGATTCATATCAGCAAGAAACAAAACATATCAAGCCGTTTGGATTTCGCATATAATCTGCTATGAATGAAATGACCTGGAATTCGATGATGTAAAAGGAAAGTCCATCCCCGATACACCTCCATAGACTCTTACTTCCCCTACAGTCATTATTTCATTTGGAAAGCTGCTTTTAAAAGTCTGAAACTAACTCTGAATATTCAAATCTAAATATTATAAAATCAAGTCAGCTTAAAAGGATAATTTCCAAATTTACATAGACTGTTCGAGAGATCATGTAAAAATTGGCTTTACTGCTGTCAGCCACCTTCATCGAACAAAATTACGTTTATAAAATAAAGCGACAGTATTTTCAGCCGAGGCAAAAGCCATTGACTCAGCTCTAAATTTTGTATCAACATATAGTGAAGAAAAGTTAATTATATTTTCGGACTCACATTCTGTTAATTGGTAACCGAAATATTGAAATCCTTTCATTCAAAATATTCCTCTCAGGTTTCATGTACTATCTTTAAAAAAATCTCAATCATATTTTTATGGATTCAGATGCTGATACTGTAGCAAAGAAATCACTTTTATTACCACAATTTTAAACCAAATATAAAATTAATAAATGCATCTGATCTAAGTTGCAGTCGTCATGGAAGACTGCTTCGTTGAATCAACTTCTTGATATAAAACCTATTTTAGGTGAATGGCACAAAGAGAATGGATCTGTTTACAGGGAGAAATTTGTTCTTTCTCTTTTATCAATCTTTGAAAGAGGTGTTTGAAAAATATTCAATCGGCAATATTTTATATTTTTAAAGCAAGTAGTGAGGTTTATGAGATTATAAGCACATTTTGACACCTACTGACTGGCCTCTTTGACCCTCTTTTCCCCTGTTGACCCAGTGAAAAGCCATATATAAAATAACACAGAGAAAACGAATATTAAAAGTAGAAACTACACAATTCACGTTGTTATACACAATATGTTGTATATTAAAAGAAAATATGACATATCCCATTGATTTATTTCTGCATACCGTACCGGCTAATCTATAAATCAATATCGTTGTAAACATAAAGCGACGGAATGTAAACAATTTAATCATACCTTGAAGGAAGTGCAGATGTCGGTTTTCCAGCGTTTAATAGCTTGATTTAAAAATCAGTTTTAAAATCTACAATAACAAACATTTTGACACACAAGCCATTATGAAATCCTTACTGACGTCATTTTGTGCCTAATGACGCGCTTATAAATGTGATTTATATAAAACTTTATGATAGTCACCTGGACTGTTGTAATTGCAGCACAAGTAGGTAAAATCATCCTGTCCATTGCATAGTTCATATAAATGTACAATTCATGGAAATAATCCAGTAAAAGAGATACAATATCTCAAAACATGTGCTCTTCTCATAATGTTAACTTGCCACTGCGATTTTTATTCTGCACATGAATAGGTTTTTTGCTCGAAATTCGTTTGGAAGGTGCAATCATCCATAAGTCCTGTTGATGGGCATCAGAACTTATAACTTCTGGCGCCAGAACCGCCTAATTTTACCAGAATGATACATAAGCATTTAATTATCAAAACGGGAGCCGTACAAAATTATATGGTAGATAGAAAAAACACGGTGAATTTGAACGGCCCCGTTTCTCTAAGATCTTTCTTAATTCAATGATTTAGTATCATTCTGGTAAAATCAGGCCAGACTTCATACTAAAACTTGTGGTTCTAGCGCCAGTGTAATAACTATACTTAAAATTATATTTGACTCTTTAAATCTTTAAATAAGTTAAGAGTTTTTTGAGAACTTCAAGCATAAACAGTTTGACATATTCAGGACAATACAACAAAGCTGGTTGAAAATAGCTGTTATTCGCTTTTATGCACTGTTCATTAAAATGAACATACACATTTAAAAGTAGACCTTCTTTTGCAATTCCATCTCTGAGAAAGAACTTCCACCTCAGTTTTTATACAGCTATCAAATTTTTTGGTGCAGAAGGTATGTCACCGTTTATTTTGAAGCCGGCTTTGCATCCAAAACATTTTGCCACATTTCGATTGCAGATATCCATTCATGACTGGTGTTGGAATTTGGTAGTGCAAGTGCCGCTGTAGATATTGTTTGGGTTGCTGGGTATGTAACTAAAGTATGTGTATCATCTTTGTAGCGTACAGGGTAGATTTGGCGTGTTTGAGAAGATCTCTTCCTGATAGACGTAGACTTAGTAGCTTTTTTACCTCTGCCTTTTGTTAAAATGTGTATTCTTATCGTCATGAGGTTGACTCCTGGTTCTTTTAGTTGTTTTGGCAGTCAAAGGATTTCTGTAATAGTCCAGGACTGCTATCAGCTACAACCAAAATATGTGAACACAACTTGCAGCTTTTCAATCTTTCGCATTTGTTGTCACATATTATATTGCCTTTTTCATTAATGATTCTTGCATTGCTTGGATCAGACAAGTTAGCAACAAAGAACTGATTGCAAGGGGCCTCCACCAAGTCGTCAGTGTTCAGAAGCCCTATTTAAGGATTCGTTTATCTCGGCTGTATACAGAATAAGAGGATATCTCAAGCCTGTCATTCTTTGAATGTCACTGTCATGTGGGTTTTGATAAACCCTGCCTTCACTTCTAAAAGGTAGGTACAAAATTCCAAGCCCTTAACACTGCGACTTTTCCAAGAGGGCAATATGTTGTGTAACTTGTTGTCAAAATCTTCGTCCGATATTGCATCAACTAGTCCCGGCCTTCTTTCTTCTTAGTGGTCTTTTCTGAATATATCTAGTCTTTTCTGAATATATCTAGCATATATTCATTGGCAACATGTTTTGGAATTTGAAGTTTTGATCATTTTGATTTTATATTATCTTTCATATGAATATCACAAAGTAGATGCACAGCATCTGGTAGAAATATTTTATAACTCTCTAAACATTATGCTTACCATCGGTACTAAAAACAAGAATATTTGACAAATTTTGTCGGTACTTCATTCTTTTACATGGCAATTCAAAATATGAATGTTCTAGTTTTCTTTGGTGTATTAGAATTGGTCTAAGCATAACCAGATTAACTGCGCGCTTGGTCTTCAATTTCAGGTTTCAATGTGAGGTTAATGTCACGTAATATTCACCAATATTGAAAGATCTATTCCGAGAATTTAAAAGATAGCAATATTTGTGCAAAATATGTCAATGTCATGTAGCTGCTGTTCATTTGCCATGAATGAAATCAACTCTGGGTCAGCAGAAAGTTCAAATATAAGGTCGTTATCTGGTTTAAGTGTTTCTGCCATAATCTTACGAATTTTAACATCGTCTAAGTCATTGATTGATTTATGCTGTCAATTTCTGCATTCAGTTTCTTGTTATTTTACCTTACCCTTTAAGGCTAAACACACCTCCGTTTGTTTCTAGAATGTTGTAAAACACCTCTTTTGGCTTTCTTGAAGAATTTAAACGTAGAATATTTTGTCTGATATTTTCTTATGTTCTGATATATGGTCTTTGACTTCTTTTTGCATTGCCATGTGCCTTCATTGTCACTTCCTTTTCTTCATGTGCGAAGTAACACTGCACTAAAACGTACAGCTTTTGTATGCCATAGATATCCTCTACAATGATCCTGTCACGCTCATTTTCACTTTTCTAGTTGACTGTCGTCTTACAAGTCTGTAAGTGTTCAGAAATCGAAACTTTACTTCAGGTACATATTACAAAGGAAGGTCTGGTTTTCTGGAAATGTACTTGTTTCTCTCAAATGTAACAGTGCTCTCCCAAGCACCCATGTTTTCACTCAAGACGGTTTTCTAGTTACCGATATCATTTAGTGAGACCAGAAAACAAAAATTTGATGATATACCAAAAGGAACAATTCTAGTGCCCCAAAAATTGTCAATCCGGATGATTTCCTGCAAAAGACTGATAATTTTTTCAGATCATGGTACAAGTCACTGATGAACTCTTCATCTCCTACCGGCATGGCTGACATCATCGCTTCACCAATAGTGAGGCTGATATCTGACAACTACGACTCTGCAAGTGCATCTACGCTAATATCCTGCTCATTCTCGCTATCACTAGAACTCACTATAGGTTGTGAATTACCTAATGGCGACTCTTCACAAACTGAAAATAGATACAAACAAAATAAAACTAAGAAATTGTTATTTATAAAATATTCTAAAATAGAAAGCAAGCCAGTTCGGTATCAGCTAATGACCTTAGCCTGGGTATTGATATATCAGACATTCTCAGCACATAAACCAGTGCTTGAGGGTTTACACAGTCTCTGTTCATGGACAAGTACACGGAATCTAGTATTTTTACCAGCTACTTGCAAGCTTTCATAGTACCTACTGTTTAAGATTAAAGAATTTATATTCCTTATCAGGAGATATGCAACTTAAATCAAGTTGACGCTGTCTAGGAATAATAAATATCTAGGCAATTTAAGCTGAATCTGATCTAGTTTAATATCAGGTACGAATATGGTAATTAGGCAGGACTCGGGACCAGGCTATTTTGTCTAGGGAACATGTGAACTTAAACTATATATTTGACTGTTGATTGGCTAAAACTAAGAGGATGCATATAACAACTTTACGTGAATAATAATTGCAGAATGATAGAACATAAATAAATTGAGTTGAAAACATATTTATGCAGTGTACAAGTGAAATAAGACTGATCACAGTCCCTAGATTTCTTTACTAAAATAGTAACTCTGTTGTCCTTTTATACCACATAGTTACATTTCTTCTTTATTAAAATCTAGGAGATAATTCAGTGCACAGAAAAAAGGTAAATAAAAAGATTTAAAGGAACATATAATGTTAGTTAATTATCTCGTCGGTAGCCAGACTAAAATGGAATACTTAAATTGGTATTTTAAGAGACAGACTGAGTTCATTTTGGTCAAAGACTACTAAAAGTGACATATAGTAGAGGGTAGTCTCCTTCAGTCCAAACTAAATGACATAACTCAACTGTTAAAATATATAAATGTTGTGTTTGTTTATGTCTGGACTGATTCTACAAAATGAGATGCACCTAGTCAGTGTGTGAAATGCTTGGAAATCGCACAAGCCAAAAACCTTGAAACGGACGTCTATGAAAAAATAATTATGCGTCTCCTACCTACAGGGATGTACAATGCTTCAATTAACGTTTATTTTCTAACATATATAACTAATACAGACGGCATTAGATATATATTAAATGTACCATAATTAAGCTTTAACAGTGATAAATGTATCCATTACAGTGGAGCTGCTGAAAGATACAAATCTGTGCAGGAGATGTTATTTCTCAACAGGAGTCCTGTCATTACTGACCCCTTTCACCAAACACATTAGAGATAAAATAGCATGAATCAGTTTTAGCTTAATGATCTCAGAGATGATACAAAGTCATTGAACTTGGACTTTGATATAACACTTTTCTTAGGTTTGAAATGATTTTATTAAAGTGCCCAGAATCACTATCAGGGGCTAGTATGTATATCAGATGGTTTCGGTGCTTTAGGTTGCAGCCTATCGTGTGGCCCTAATCTGTGGTGCAAAGGTGAGTGGATATATGTTCGTGTTCGTAATCGATAGTTTGTTGAAATGTAAGTAGGAAATTTCCTATATTAACAGTATTTCTCGCACACACAAATCAGGATTCTACACATTTGCATTGTATCTTATACTCACTCAAAAAGGCAGGATTTATATTTAAAGATGTTTCCTGAACAGTACATGAACATAAGTCTAATTTAGATCATATACACGATTCTGTTGTCATACAAGATACTATATAAGTTGTTCTGAAAATAAACTTCATCATCATTATACACCACATTGTTTTCATTACTGATAGAGTTTATGACTTTGTACTTAATTTTGAAAATCAGTGATATTTGAAATTAGAATGTCTACATGCAATTCAGAAAAATAATTAAAAAAAGATAGTAACCTTAAGTATGACAGATACACTGTTACTAAATATTCTTATATTAAAATTTTGTTTTAAAGTAGAAGTGCTCTTTTAGCACATTTTATAAACATTAAGACAGACCTATTCATTCATGTAAATTTGCAATGTATACGTATCCAAGCCACTTCTTGTCTTAAGCTTTGAGTTACATAATAACTTCCTTTCTTAGTTTATATTCATTAAAATACACGCACGCATGCGAACACTTACTCACCCACGCACAAATAAACAAATCCCTTCCTAAAACATTTTCTATAAAATTGCTCAGTATGTGCATTTATAAGTCAAATAACCTTAATGCCTTGTACAAGAAACCTGTATATGTGTAGGCCCTGCCTAATATAACATCTCGTATATGTTGTAATAAATTGGTGTTACAGGGAGTTAAGGGGTCTAGTAAGGATAGTGCCTATCAACAGTTAGTCATACATAGGAGAAATTTATAAATATGTAAAATATTTTTGGTAGCCAGTAACAGTAATGTTTACATTGATTTTGATTAAAATAATGGTCGTGTAGTTTAAAGAATTTTCAAAATGCAAATGTTCTGAAGTGCTATTGATCTTTTAAAAATACATCATCATACAGCTGACTTTAGGTTCTGAGTTTGAATCTTGCTCGCAAGGAAATTTCACATTTTATTAAAGCCTTAAATAAGGCGATGTCACTTTCCCTAAGAGAGAATAAATACTTATTCAGTAATATCTTCAACATTTATATATTAAAAATCAATAATTAAAGAAGCATTCCCTATTTCAGCAAATTCAGTCAGTAAATTTTCGCAAACTTTAAATAGTGAACTCAAAGTATGAAAAATTATTGATAAAAGTATCGAGAAATGTCTCATTTACACACATGTTATTGATACACCCACGTGCTTCAAATTGCCATCCATCTTTTTATTGTAAAACAACAACTTTACATAGATAAGTGAGTGTTTAATGGTACTACAACCTTTTTTAAAACGTTGAGTTTACTGACAACGACTGAAATGTTCAAGCATTAACTTTTAGGATAAGTCGTAAGAACTTTCATGTTTTCGTTTTTATGTAATTGGAGCTTTCAAACTATCTGCACAAAATAGGGAATGCCTCTTTAAAATAATGTTAGTGAATTTTCAAGTAGAAAATTCAACTTAGAATTCACACTGGTATGTAAAAGAAATTGCATTGTCTTAAGATATAAAATATGTGTAATACCGTGTGAAATTTGTAAAAATGTTACAGTATATTATATATTAGAAATCCATCTTTCAAAGAACGTACAGCAAATAATATCCAATCATATCCTACCATTGACTGCAGAAAAATCACGACTGGATTAATTGTTTTACGCTAAATGTATTTCACAGCAAACTATAAGCATAATTACTTACGACTACTGAATATCAACTTCTTTGGAAAGTAGTGGACTGTTCCCGCCTCTTTTTTTTTGCTGGCGAGTTTTCATCAGAACGTGGCAGCCTCAGTTGAGAAGGAATACACTCCAAAGTTTTGGAATAACACTTTCCCCAGGTTCACATTCAACTTCACTGTCTGAATTATTTATGTTATCTTTAACTATTTGCTTTTATTATTTTTCGCGACAAGACGTTGGAAGAGAGATTGATTGAGTATGCGAGCAAAGGTACCACAGTTATAAGGAAGAAACCCTTCCAACTGTACTTTATAAAAACAGAAGACTTTAAATCAAGTCATATGTGTTTATAATTGCCAATTAATAAGATCATACTAGTATTTCGTCAGATTATAAAGTAATTGTTGACACCTGCCAATGGTTTAAGAGATCTTTGAGTATTGTATGTCTAATAACATTCTCCTTTTCATATGATTCCAAGTGACATGAACGTTAACCTTTTTCTATTCAGTCTTGTTGTTGTTTTGAACTGTATTTCAAAAGGCCATTAACTGATTTTGATACTGAATTTTATGACATCTTTCAGATAGAACAGAAAATATACCAAATATAAACAAAATGAAATAATAGTCATACATCAGAATATTAATGCATTTTCATATAAGTGGTTTTAAATCTATACATAAGGTACAATAATATACCGAAAGAACAACGTCTATACAATTTTTGAAGTAATAAACATATTGAAACGGGAAAGAAGTTTTTTGTTAGTCTGTCCAACATTTAGACAATTAGGGAAAAGAATATTTCACACATTGCTTTCGACGTTGGACAATTAAAAATAAATTTCGTGTATTGTTGAATTTCTACTCAAAAACAATATTAAATAAATGGTCAAAACATATTTACTTTGCAAATAGAGAAAGAACTACGTAAGCGGCTAATATATTTATTTCTGTATATGTAAACATGTAATCTTTCTTTAGCAACTTACAATTTCTGTATGTTGACCTTTCCAGAAAAAGTTGTTTTCATTATGTCTTGCCTCAGCATAAATATATACATGATAAAACATTGTAATATCGTTTAGCATGTATTTTAACTACCGTCCATGAACAGGCTCAATCAAACCGAGCCTGCAACATTTTCATTTTTGTTGTGTTGAGCGACCTGTGGAGTTTCCATTTTTTCTTTTTTAGGATATTGGTATCGGTTTATAATTTATGTTTTGAAACATTTTACCAAAAAAATCCAGAAAAAACTATGCTTGCATTGTTTAGGGAGGGGTTTGAGAATGGAGAATTACCTAAACACTGTGTTATCGTTAAATTAGCATATTCTGGTTACATGTTCAAACTACACGTGTTTTAATGTGCAACTATCTGTCGTTTGAAAGAAGTTTTAGCTATAATTATAAGTTCATTCATATCATTAAGAACAATCATTTGTATCTCTTAAGAAAATACGGGACATTAACATTTGCACGTGAAACACAGCTTAATTTCTGCCCGCTTAGCTCAGTAGTGACAGCGTTGGTATACGGAGCGCGAGGTCGCGAGTTCGATCCCCGGGCGGGGCGTATGTTCTCCGTGACGATTTGATAAAAGACATTGTGTCTAAAAAGGTTTGTCCTCCACTTCTGATAATTAACGTGGGGAAGTTGGCAGTTACTTGCGGAGAACAGGTTTGTACTCAATAATGGAGAAGCAGTTACAGAAGTTGAAAATGCCTTTTTAAAACAAGAAACAAAATAAGCCAGAACAAAATTACAGTCGACAATTTGACTGCTTCTGATGTTGCCACAATAAAACGTATTAAACAACCACAACTCCCTTCAAATAGTTTTTATTATTTAAAAGTTAAGGATCTATAACATTTTCATTTAATCAATGGCATGTTCTTTAATTTCATCTCTTAATATTTATTCAAGTTTAGATTTAATGAACCTTCTATTTTTCCGTATCTTTTTATATTATTTTTATTATTTATATTTGTATTCGTTATTTCAGTTAAAGTGAAAGCAATTTTGTTGTAATCATAGAGTCAGCAATATGTCTGATATCCATTTCTATATATTATACTTGAAGAAAAAAATATTTAAAGAAACCGCACATTAACCTTCCCTACCCTTACCACTATCACTGTATCCGTTCAGCTTAAATTCCTTCATATCTCCAACTTTGAGCTTATTAAGAAAAATAGTAATTACTGATGGAACAGCTCCGGAAATTGCAATAAATAAAAAAATAACAGGAACTAGTGCTAAAGCAGCTGAGTATATAATTCGAGCTGTGATTTGTAATGCAGTATTTATGCCTTCACGAAACATAAAGCTTTTTTCTGTATGCAGCTGCAAGTTTAGTTATGTGAATAATTGCTTGATCTGTCGTTTCTAATTTATTGCTGTTTAGAACTTTGGACTCATTTATACAATATCTTTTAAAAATTTATTATAGTTGTTAAAACTTACTTAATGAAACTCAGCTATTGAATTTGTCACTGTAACCTATTTATTTTACTAAGGCTTGTATTTTTCTTATAGCCTAGTTTTGTAACGTTTTCAGTCCTAAAACCTTCTTGCTTAGTAGGAAAAAGTTACTTCTTCATAAAATGCGACTTTAATTACTTCGTTATTTAAATCTATAACTTTGTATATTTGTGTTGCGAATTCCATAAATTACAAATATTTCCTCTGTCTAGTTTGGTGTGTAAACTATTCAAAATGCTTCTTAATTTACTCAAACGAACTGTGTCTCCGATTATATACTTTAATAAGTGTGTGATACATATTTATTCTATGTTTATTTAAAATTGCTTGAAAAGTTTTGTCATCGATTTCTTTTCCTTTTTCCACCCATAAATGTTTCGGAACGCTTGCAGTGGATACTTTTGCTCTCGACGTTTGTCCCTGAAGTCTTCCTTTTGAAACTATTTTATTAACTGCTTCTGTAACAGTTCTCCAGTTTTATTTTTCAGCGAAATAATCAAAGCATATTTGTTGAAAATCATCTATCACAGTTAATAAATACTTAATATATTTTAATATTGTACTTTGAAAAGGTTTGCACGTCAACATGGTCGGCTTACAAACTTTCACCAATACTGTTCACTATAACTCGACGTTTTGGAAATTTCCGTTGAATTGGTTTATGTAATTCTTCTGCTAATTCATCACTCCTGTTCTTTTCGGGGGATTCAGCTATCAATTTTATCTTAGAGGCTTCCCCTTTTTCCCGTTTGCTGGACCTGCTCTTGATTTCGGACGTGCGAGTCTGGAGCTTCCAGTTGTTTTATAATCAACAGGATGGATTTGGATACGACTTCTGGTGATCAATCCAAAATTAAATGCTATTTTTAATAAGATAATGACAGAAAACCGAAGATATTTTATATTAAAAGAAAATATAGATGTTTAACACTTTTCAGTGTATTTCGTATTTACTGTTGTCCATAGATGTTTGCATAGTTTATAATTTTATTGTTATGCGCGTTAGCTTTCTAATGTAAGCTGGCCTCGTGTCTCCACGGTAACGCACTTTCACTCATTTTAAACAACTATATATGGTCACATTGTTTTTGACGGCTCTAGTGCCATTCGCTTAATGGCCATAATTGAATATTACGATAATACGTTCACTTATATAGTAGTGGATGTAGACCTTTAACTCTGCCATATGAAAAGGTAATGTAAATGATGGTAATCACTGCCGGATGTATCCTTGACACAAGCAATAGCATCAGAAGGCATTACAATGTCATGTAAAACAAAAAATGCTTTGGTAGCATCATGTACTCAATGCATCTTTAAAACAAATCTTGCTTGACTGAGTCGAACGGTCATGATAGAGAGATAATGAGATTCTTGGCGGTTTAGGAAAGGTTGATACTTGCAAGATTCTCTATACTTTTGGTGCGTCTTGCTTGTTGCGATGAAAACATATAAGAACAGTCTTGGTATAAGGCTACACACGGAATATTTTGAAATTGTTAGGAAATAACACAAAATGTTTTCGATGAGATCTAGTCATATTAGGATCTAGCCACACACTTTTTTACAATTTTATACATCCATCTATCGAAAAAGTATTGACGATATGGACTTATTATAACAATTCGGGCAGATAGTCACCACAACAAAAATATATTTTGATTTCATTTTCTGTGCATATAGAAATAATTTACCACGCCTCTAATAACTACGTTGTTTTTTTACAAATTGCAAATCGCAATAACTTGAACAATCTTTGAAAATAACGCATGTACATTGAAAGCAGAATATTAGTTTAAGTGTATTATACTGTTCATTTAATACATTTAATGACTTATTGCAGTCACTTGGTAAAATATAATCCAAGGGATATTTATGTGAAACGATTTCAAAATCGAGCAAGCAATATCTGAGGTAATGCGATTTTGAATTCTCCACTGAATACATACGAAAAGAAGGTAATAGGCCTCCTGGCGAACCAAATACAAAGCTTTTACGAAACGAGACAATATCTATCTTGGATGGATTGTTACCCAAAGATCATTTTCAGTTTTCGTTACATGCGTACATACAAGGGAATTGAGCAACCTCGTGGCGGTCTCCTGCTTTTAGACTCATGAGAATAATGTAGCAGTCTTAGTACATGTAGAAGGTTATCCAAATAACGTGTGTGTATATTTTGACATTGAGTAATCGCAGTTAAGGACATGTCTTATAATACAATTAAATTCTCTTCACGCTATTACTAAAGTGAAACTTATTGCTATCATTTGGCGCAAAGTGATTCGATATCAAACTATAAAAATCAGCATCCTGTATTTACATGCAGTGATGAATGATTAGGTATTAATATGAGTTAGTCCCAGTACTCACTTTATTGTTTTCCATTGGTTATATCCATCTAACATTTTAGTACCATTCAGGTCGCCTTTTGCAAGATTCAGCAGTGTAGGAAACCAGTCCGTAACATGCATTAGTGATTTTGAAACATAACCGTTCTTCATTTTCAGGAGCAAGCTGTACACAAAACCTACTGCCCGAATGCCGCCTTCCCAATACGAACCTTTGGCTCCCTTAAGCGGCCAGTTACTACCACCGGCGTTCGGGTTAGCTCCATTATCTGCAATGATTATGAAATTTTGGTCAGATAACACCGTTATTGAATGCTGTCAGAAAACGGATATGTCTTCCAGCTACAAGTGTCTGTACCTTTAAAGATTCCATATCTTTAATAAAGTATTATTTCATAGGAGATAAAAACACACAACAGAATTGTAAATACTTGTATGCCAAAACAAATATGGGTTTATTTAATAACTACTATTTTAAAATCAACAGGATGGATTTGGATACGACTTCTGGTGATCAGTCCAAAATTAAATGCTATTTCTATTAAGATAATGACAGAAAACCGACGACATTTTATATTGAAAGAAAATATGGATATTTAACACTTTTCAGGGTATTTCGTTCTCACTGTTTTCCATAGACGTTTGCATAGTTGATAATTTTATTGCTATGAGCGTAAGCTTTCTAATGCACGGGGGAGGAAGTGTTACACGAAGGACGGAGTTCTTCTGATAACATCTCATGTTTTCTTCGGATAACTGTTACGGAGTTCCTGGAAAACGTTACAGAGTTCTTCTGATATCTGTATGACACAACAAGGAATCGGTTGACAAAATGGTAATTATCTATCTTTAAAAAGAGAGGATTGGGTGTAAAACTAAAGTTTGATGATCAAGGTTGCCTAATGTTTTGTGCTATGCGTCAGAAAAAAAAACTGATTAGTCTAATAATCAGCGCCACTGCTTTGAAATCAAGACATTTTGAGTAAAATATCGAAATCGTTTGCTTATTCATACATATTAATCTACCCATTTACGTTCTTCATCCTCACCACACGGAATAGCCCAATTTTAGTGCAAAGTTGCAAACATCAACCACTGTCTAACAATTTTATACCCGATTTTTCAAATTTTACGGAGTTCTGGTGATAACTCTGAAGATGTTACAGAGTTCTTACGATAACTTTTGTTACTGTCAGGGTGTTTCTTGAGCTATGTTAAGATACTTTTAGCTAATTCTATTATTTAGAAAGAGTGTTAATCATGTTCTAACGTAAGATATTTATCAAAGGCAAATATCGTGGTTATATAATGTATGGTATGTGTGTTTTTGAGTTCCAATGATAACTTTTTATTGTTATATTTCTTATTCTAACTAGATGTTTCTTTTAAAGGGACTGTGTACGCTCATAATGATGATCTAGCTAACTGTGTTAATTGTTTGAAATACAAATTGTACATAAAGTTACAGAAATATATTCTTATTTTCATTTAACTGTTTTGGAAATTACATTGTGTATTCTATTGTACGAAAGTGCAGAATCTTCTTACTTTGCACATGCAAAGGTCGTTTCTGGTGAAGGATTGATACAGATAGCACTTTAAAATTCACTTTATTCATGCATTATGATATTCTTTAAGACAAATAGTATATGCATGTATGAGATTGACAACCCCCTTTTTCGGTATGCAGTATTCAGCTCATTGAAAATTATATGCATTCTGTAAGATGTTATGACAATACCTATTAAGTTTTATCGCTGTATTTACGCCAGTCACATTTAAATTCACCAAATACGAACATGTCGGTTATCTACCTTGAGTCTGTGGTAAATACGCTGTAGCATCATATGACTCATGTCAATAGATGACACATCAAGCGGTAGCTCCCTCTCTGTGTAATGTCGCATAGTGACTGTACTCTTTCAGCGTCAACTTTGAAAATTCTACTATATGAACGATTAGAAGAATTATGATGGTAAAGTTATAATTATGTTACTGATAAACATTAACAAAATCGCATACACACAATTATCCTTGATAAATTATACGTATATTGTCATGTACATTTGAAGCTATAATTTGGTGTGTTTTAGCATAATTACTTGTCGTCGTTTACATATAAATTAGTTATTGTACGATTTTTGTTGATTATGGAGTATAATCTACTGTCGAGTGGCAAATTATGATCCCTAACCAACAAATATCATACAATAACAATTTATATTTAGAATTATTTCCTTCTTGTCATAGCATGGTCACGCACTTGTCAAGTCACACAAGCTACAGTATTATAGCTGCGATTGCATGTGGTACTGAACTGTTACTGTTAGAAAAAAGAACAGCTTCTGCAAATTCAGCATTTAGATGTACCCTACATAAAAGATAAAGGATTTGATTTTAATCAAGTGATCAATCTTAACGAAATCCGAACATTGGCACATCCATTGATAGAGCCTGGACATAGTTGTAAACCTTTACAAAAAACTCATATCATACATTATATAACCACAATACTGTGCCTAGGATAAACATCTTACATTAGAACATGATTAACACCCTTTTTAGATAGTAAAAATAGCTCAAAAGTATCTTAGCATAGCTCAAGAAACACCCTGGCTGTAACAAAAGTTATCATCAGAGATATCACCTGAACCCCGTAACATTTGAAAAATTGGGCATAAAATTGTTAGATAGTGGTTTATGTTTGCAATTTTGCACTAAAATTAGGCTATTGCGTGTGGTGAGGACGAAGACGTGAATGAGCAGCTTAATATGTATTAATAAGAAAACGATTTATATATTTTACTCAAAATGTCTTGATTTCAAAGAAATTGCGCTGATAACTAGACTAAACAGGTTTTTTTTTCTGACGCAAAGCACTAAACGTTAGGCAACCTTGATCATCAAACTTTAGTTTTACATCCAATTCTCTCTTTTTAAAGATAGATAATTACCATTTTGTCGATCGATTCCTTGTTTTGTCATACAGGTATCAGAAGAACTCTGTAACGTTTTCCAGGAACTCCGTAACAGTTATCAGAAGAAATCACGACAGGTTATCAGACGAACTCCGTTCTTCGTGTAACACTTCCGTGTAATGTAAGGTTTAAAGTATATGTCGCGGGCCTCGTGCCTCCGCGGTAATGCACTTTCTCTCATTTTACACAACTACTAGTATATATGATTACATTGTTTTTAACGGCTCTAGTGTCATTCGCTTTATAGCCATAATTGAATATTATGGTAATATTTTTAGAACAATAGCAAACACTTTACATAGTAACCTCAGTCAAAACCAAAAATTTGACCCACTTTAGAAAATTCATTGTCGCCTTCATTCTTGTTCAACTATTACAAACACATGATGAATAAATTACAATTGAAAGAGGTTTTTACTTTAGCCAGGGCATATTCTTTGTTTTTAAATACTTTTAGTCGATCTTTTTTCTACTTTCTATGTGCAGTAGGATTTATATAAAAGCTTTCTGCTCATTTCAGCCATGTCGCCAAGTAAATTGAGCCAAAAAATAACTTTGTTGATAGCATTGGAGTACATCTGTGCACCAAAACTACATGCAGTATTATGAAAGAGGGTTCATTGTAATGACGGAATGGCATTTTCAATAGCATAAGCACAAAATACATTCATCCCGGTCATAATTATTACTGTCACCTAAAACAGTTCTCACCTACCGTAACAATAACTAATGTATCAATAAAGTATTTCAAAAAAGGTATAGATGTGACAAAAGTGACACAAACTGTCGTCAAATGATATAACTTTATTACAATAACTCCCTTGTTACTATCTGATAAGTAAATATTTCTGATATTATCGTTTCTAGTTCATTTTTATTTTTTGTCGCGATTTAAAATCTCTCCTCCGTAACGGGGACTTCTTCAAATGTACGTGATAACAATGGTGTTTTCCCTCTGTGTCTGTATTATTTACCTTGAATGCATCAGTAAGAAAGCTTGTTTCCAGTATATGCCATCAAGGTATCGAACAGTTATCAAATATTGAAATAATTTTATCTCTTCCGTAACGTATCACTTCCGTAACATAACATCTTAGCTGTTCTAAGTGCCTACTGAATTGCGGAAAGCAAAATAAAGTTTTTCTCATGCGTCACTCGAAGGAAACAGAGGCTGATCGGCAAAGACTTTTAAGTGTTATTTTAAATTATTTGTGGAACAGTATTTCAAGTAAATGAGGTTCATAGTTATATACAAAAAAGCATTCTACTACATGATGTTTATGAGATTATGTTTCAAGGTGTTTGAATGTGTTGTCTCTGCTTTTCCAGTTTGGTTTGAACGTAAAACTATACATAAAATATAGCGCTAAAATAGATATGCCTCTTTAAACATGTCCGTTACGGAGGTGATAACGTGTTAGTAAATTCCAGTTCGACATTCAAATTTCACACATGAAAGTTTGGCCAAAGAGATATGTCAGAACTGACTCAGATTCAAGAAATATATATTTTTTTTCTGACTATTTTATCAGTAGAAAAGTGATAAAGAGCTTGATTTTTCCCACAATACTGTTATGGAGGTGAGATAATTTGTCTGACTGCATTGAACTTGTCCTTATTTAGTCACTGCACCCAATATGATCTGGTTTCAGTAATGTTCTCGTCATTATGTAATATTTAAAATCTTACTATTTAAAAAAAAAACATGTGCCTTCGGCGACCACATGTTTTATTCTTTTACCGAGAAGATATAATGTTACGGAGGTTACATAAAAAATTTTGTTATTTATGTAGTTGAAAAATGCAAATTCAACTGTTGCTGACAAATCACAGAAATTTATGTGCGAGGAGAGATATCTGGATGGCTGCGTAATTTAAGACATGGCTCATGATAAAGTTCTGATTAATTTTCTTACTGAATCTTGGAAATGCAAAGTCCCATTCGTCCAAGATGTAAAAAGAATAAAAGAAATCAGACGTACCACAATTTCTGTAACGCATGCATGATCAATGGTTGTTTAGTTTAGTTGCTGTTTAGTCTTATGCAGGCAATTGATTGAAAATGTTTTGTTTGAATGGCTGTCTCTTTAATGAAATGTATTGTTTTTGAATTTATGTTAGGTGACAGGTTTCTAATACTTAAGCACTGCCAGAACTGTAATATGTCAACTTATTGTGTTGTGTTTTAATCAATTCTTTAAAACATTTGATAAAGTTCCAAAACTATGTTCCCATGGTAGAAAAAAAAATAACAATATATTCTTTAGGCTTATATTTTCATTTCGTTGTAAATTTTATCACTTCCGTAACGGAGTTGTATCTTTTTAGAATCGCCATTCCAGCACTGTGATATTACGTAGCACATCCGCAACTTTTTGTATGGTGTTAAGGACGTTCTAAATTGACAGAGGGTTGCCAATTTTCTTCTATACGATGCTCAATTTAATATTTATAACGAGTGTAAATATTCAATTTTTGTATTAAAAATACAGTTTAAAAGTTGACAGTCATATTCCTTTATTCTCTCTCAGTATTGACGGTAGAAAATGTCATATTGATTGGATTGTGTGTCGGACGTGTTTTTCAATTATGTTGCATTAAAGAGTTTCTTTTGAATAAGTAACTGCGTTATTGCTTAATTTCTTAATGTTAAAAAATATAGAAGGTCACTAAAATCTACCCTCCGTAACATGAGTAAATGCATATATGTATCAACATATTGTTTAAACGCTATCAATGTTGTGGTAGAAAATTTTCAGAGACAACCAGGAGATGTTGGACTTTTAAATAATACAAGTTAAGAACTGTTTTTTATCATTCACATTTTTAAGATTTTTCTAATTGTAAGTGGGTCAAATTTTTGGTTTTGGCTGACCTATGCATCTTAACGTTTAAAGTGACCATGGAAACAATGATGATTAAAATATCTAATATCTTGCTTTAAAAGTAATTTCTTTGAAAAATCATTGTACTTGCAAATTGTATTGTCATGGATAATGTTGAAGTACAGATAAAAAAGCTGAAACTAAGTTTCATTAATAGACCAGTGTCAACGTCTACATCTACATATATATAGGTCACGGGCTTTGTTTTCATGGTAACATTAATTTTATTCACAATATCTCTACTTTTTACTGAAATATAAACAATTTTAGAATATATTTTCCTTATACAGGTTACTGATTGCTGATTGTCTCGTATTTTGCATTGCGTATGCTGTTTTGTTTGTTGTAGACGTTTATTTCCTCTTCCCCGTCCTAACCCCTTCGTCTCCGCTTCTGTACATTTGCAATTACTCTCCTTTAACTGTGTGTTATCGGGGCCACCTGTCGTCCTTGGGCAGTGCCCCAGTGTTTTTCCTGTTTGTGTGTGTGTGTGTGTGTGTGTGTGTGTGTGTGCGTGCGTGTGTGTGTGTGTGTTGAGTTTTGGCTGCACTTTTCTGAACTGTCCTCGGATATGTAATGTTTCCCGTTTGATCTTTTTTTACATATTTTTAGGTTGACACACATTCCTTTATTAGTATTTTCTATTCAGGGTTATTCTAAATTTGATCTATTAAAATTAATCTAAACCTGTGTCTCCTGTATCATATTTTCAATGAACATACAAGGGGGTGCCCCAGGGTATATACATACTTTTATTTGTGTATCGGACTAGATAGATTATGAAGTCATCAGCTTACTCACGTCATTCAGTTATTCCTTAGCTCTTCATTTCTTCTCGGTTTGCAAAATGGGAAACACACTGAAATTGCTAGTTTCACTATAAGGCTTGAATATTCTTTGTATAGGTTGAAATAACCTCTTAAACAACAACAACTAAACACCTTCTGTAGCAAAATCATTTCAAACATGGTTATAAGAGAAAAAAACATTAAATATTTTATAAACTTTAATGTAGTAATAAAACAATGTTAGACTAGTTTTAAGTTTTCTAAAAAAAATAACTAATTAGGATTTTCAACATGCAGGCATTTGAAAAAAAAAAACTTTATCCACTACAATCCAGGGCACAGATTAACAAAGCATCTTAGTCCTGTTTTAATTAATTGCTTTCTTAACATTGTTTCCTATCAATTAATAGACACTGTAATCACAAATACTTGATTACGTTTTTATTTTCTAGATTTCAGTGAATTATATGCAAATTCATTTTAATGCCTGGGAAATATTTCAAGGAAATTTATTTTAAAGGAAATTGTCAAATTCCTCCATCTTGATGGAAATGTCCCTAGAGCGACTTCATACGGTGTCTATATTTCACAACGTATTCGTTTTGCAAGTACTTGCTCAAAGTTAGAGGATTTTAATGATAGAAATCTACATATCACCAAAACATTATCACAACAGGGTTACCGATATTTTACTACAGACCGACTGAACTTTACAGAAATATAACACAAACCTTAAACACATATCTTGGTCTTACGCATCCGCTATACTAAGGAGATGTAGTTCGAAAAATTATGCTTATTTTAAACAAATGTTTGTAAAATGTCTAAAAAAATTATCAAAAAATGATACGTTTTTTAATACGAAAATCGTTAAGCACAGTGCATGTTTAGTGACTGACTCCTTTAAAGTTAATCGCTACGCTTTCCTGTTTGAGGGGACTAATAAAGTGTTAGACTCCGTGATTCTTTTCTCCTACAAAAAAAAAAAAGGACGGAGGGAGTGGCATTTCGTCTTGCAGCTTGCTTAGTCGTGTCCTAAAAGGTTAGGCTCTTGGTGCTTACTTCAGACAAGTTGTTGAGTACATTCGTATACCTATACCTTAAATTGACCTTATTTTTATGTTTTATTTATATGATCTGGTATTTTGTCACTTATGTTAGAGTCATTTACAGCGGGGAGTGATTTTATTTACACCGTCTTGTCTAACTTGTTGAATATAGGGTAGGTGCGAGGGTGGCATGTTCTAAACGCGTTTTAACACCTAGTTTCCTTTCCTTTTAATAGGTTGCTTACCGTTCCAAAGCGGTGCCCCTATTTTCAACCTGTTTTCTGTCCGTCTCGTACTTAGTGTTGTGTATGTTGTAGTGTTTGTTGTTAGAGTTTCTTTCCTCTTTCATCTCACAATCCCTATAACCTATCCTTTTCCTAGCATTTACGCTATCTTGCATCTGCTGCCTCTCTTCTTTAACCATAAGTAAGTTATCGTGTGTGTGCGCGCGCATGTGTGAGTGTTTGTCTGCGTCCTCTGTCAATATCATTTTTACAGGTCCGTTAAAACATATATTGACCTCAACATAAGTCAATAACTGTATAACTGTATAATATAAATCTTTTGTCATGCTGACTGCTTATAATCGTTTCCAAAATAAATCCGAATTCACATTTAGATATGTGGTAATTAATAGGTCATATTTCAGGTGTCAATAGTCATTCTGTTGAAGATGAAACTCTTCCATTCAGTTTTCATCCAGTTAGATTACAGAATTAAATTTCTTTAATATTGAACGGTTATCTAGCACAAACTATGTACTGGTGACTTACTGGCAAGCGGCTTCAGTTAGTGTATTGTTTTCTGTAGACTTCAGTTTAAACAGACAATATATTCCATCTATAAGGTATAAAACCAAAATGAGGCACACCATGAGAAAGCCAACATAGTGGGTTTGCGACCAGCATGCATCCGCGCAGTCTGGTCAGGATCCATGCTGTTCTCTTTCAAAGTCTATTGCAATTAGAGAAACCGTTAGCGAACAGCATGGATCCTGACCAGACTTCGCGGATGCGCAGGCTGGTCTGGATCCATGCTGGTCGCAAAGCCACTATGTTGGTTTTCTCATGGTGCGGCTCAAACTCTGTTGTTGTGGTTTAAGAAAAAATATCTTTGAATTATTTGCTGGATCATTTCTTAATTATTCTTGTGCCTTTGTACATGTAAACATTCTAGAAATTTGTTATTGACTTAGCTGAAAATATTTTTATAATGTTAAAAGTTTCTTCTAAAACTATTATCAGACAATGTCGTTTTGCAAGTATATAGTATTTTTTTATTATATAGAGGATATTACATGATAATCTTTTCATATTGAATTTATTAAACGAGTTGAATAAAATAATAAAATGCGAGGCTCAATTTTATTCAACGAGTTTAATAAATGCAATGTGGAAAGTCACAAATGTAATTTCTTTTTATCACATGTAAGCCTTTCTTGCCGAAACATCAAAAAATCTTTTCTATATAAACAAGACAATTTGACCGACGTCGCTTATACTATAAATAAAGTCGACGTTAAAGCTTTATTACACTAGTGTATTATCATTTTTATTTAATGGCTTTATTACACTCCCACGACGTCACACATGTAATAAATATGCATATAACAGAACTAGTCTGCAGATATAGTACTGAAATAATTTCTCATTTTTCAGCAGACTCCAGATAGAAGTTCTTTCAAGAAATGTGAATTGATGAAATCTTGAAAAAGTGTTGTGAGTGTTGGTGTTGTCCAGATATAAAAAAAAATGAGGTTTGTATTAAAGATTTTTAGACTATAAATATCTTAAAAATGTTACTTTTTAATGCAGTGTAGGTTAGTAAGAAGTCGGTATCATTTATATACTCTGTAAACCCTTATCATGCTGGACACAATTGGTTCTGCCTTTGCAACCATTGTCGATCATGATTAGCCTGCATATCCATGCAGTTTGATCAAGATCTACACTGTTCTCCATTCAGTCAGCATTTTTTGGTAAGCAATCCTTTTGACAGTTAATCGTACTTTCAAAATTGACAGATGGACAACTTTATATAAAAAATTAGCAGGGTAAGGGTAAAGCACTTGCAAGTGTTGAAACATTTAATTGAATTGAAATTTTCTTCTTCAAGTCTGTAACTAATTAGTAAACATTGTCAAAAGTAGGGATTGCTTATCAAATGACTATCAATCATTATCCCTGTGAGATATTACTAATAGGTTCTCTTTAATATGCCAGTGAAAATGTAAGATGGGTTTTAAAAGATCAGTTTTTGATATACATGTTCAATTATTGTTTAGTCATATATGAAAAGTACAGTGTAAAAAAGTACTATAATCAATAAATATTTCGTTTCAGCAGCTGCCAGATGAATGTACTTTCCATATGTAAACCATCACAAATGATGCCTGTTTGTATTTACCAGTGTTTAAAAAGTGTAGGTTTGTTAAATATGATATTTACGGTTCTCTAAATATTTGAGAAAATTTGTTTTTATGCTGCCAAAGGTGGGCATATTAAAATCACACTCACAGTCCGTCCGTAAATTCTTGTCGGGGCTGTAACTCTGCATCCCTGAAGAAATTTGAAATAACTTGACATAAATGTTTACTTTTATCAGACAATGTGTGATGCCCTAGACCCAAACCCCTACCTCCTAGGTCAAGGTCGTACTTAGAAGTCAAAGGTTAACAAAGCCTGTTTTGTGTCCGGTTCATAACTCTGCCATTCATAAAAGGATTTTCAAATAACTTGGCTTAAATGTTTTTCATAATGAGTTGACATCTTGCGCAATATCCAGACCCCTAGCTCTAAGGTCAAGGTCACACTTAGAGATTAAAGGTTAACATGGTCTGTTTGTTATTCGGTCCATAACTCTGCCATCAATGGAGTGATTTTAATATTACTTTGGCATAAATGTTTCCTATAATGACATGACGTGTCACGGGCAAGACCCAAATCACTACCTCCTAGGTCAAGGTCACACTTTAAAGTCCAAGGTTAACATGGTCTGTTTCTTATCCATTCCATATTTTTCTTTGGGGAACAGTTTCTTCTCCATAAGAAAATGTTTTCAAGTCTTTTCTAGAAAATATTGAAAAAAAGTAGGAATCACTTGTTACAAGGACTGTCAGTCTGGATGCCCAGTTAAAGTCTTACATTCATTTTTAGCTCACCTGAGCTAAAGGCTCATGGTGAGCTTTTGTGACCGCTCAATGTCGTCAGTCGTGCGTCCGTCAACATTTTCTAAAAAATCTTCTTCTTGAAAACCACTGGGCAGAATTACACCAAGCTTCACAGGAATGATCTTTGGGTGGTCCCCTTTCAAATTTTTTCAAAGAATTCAATTCCATGCAGAACTCTGGTTGCCATGGCAACCGAAAGGAAAAACTTTAAAAATCTTCTTGTCCAAAACTGCAAGGCGTAGAGCCTTGATATTTAGCATGTGACATCATCTTATGGTCCTCTATCAAGATTGCTCAAATTGTGCCCCTGAGATTAAAAGAGGCCCCGCCCCGGGGGTCACCAGTTTTACATAGACTTATATAGGAAAAATCTTTAAAAATCTTCTTGCCAAAACCACAAGACCTAGGCCTTTGATATTTGGTATGTTGAATTACCTTGTGATCCTTTACCAAAACTGTTCAGATTGGGCCCCTGGGGTGAAAAGAGGCCCTGCCCGGGGGTCACAAATTTAACATAGACTTAAAAAGGGAAAAAAATCTTCTAGTCCGAAAGTTCAAGGCCTAGGCCTTTGATATTTGGTATGTAGCATTGCCTAGTGGATCTCTTACAAGATTGTTCAACTTATGAAAAGAGGTCCCGCCCTGGGGGTCAATTGTTATATGAGTTATATAGGAATAAATACTTAAAAAATTATGAGATCATATTTCCTAAACTGTTTAATTATAATTACCAGATGACCCAAAGTGATTAGGGGTCACTTAACCGTGACCTTGATCTACTGACCTACTTTCTTGTTTTCTAAGATACAGCCTTGAAATTTGGATGACATGTACAATTTTGCACACCGATCTTAAAACTGACTTTCAGTGACCATGAATGTGACCTACTCACCTACTTTGTAACATTTTATCATCAGTTCGGCATTTAAAACATGTGGCTCATATTACTCAGGTGAGCGATTCAGGGCCATCATGACCCTCTTGTTTCTATTTTAGGATCAAAATTTGATGTGGGATGATTCAAAACAAATCTTCAAATTGACAATGGCAAAAAGCAAGTGGAAATGGAATACTCCAGTTGATGAAAATGGTTAGCATGGATATTTTTGCCTATGAAAAGTGCAGAGATCTATACACTACTGTTGTGTTCTATGAGTCTGTTCTTATTTCCAGCAGACTTTATTATGCCCCCTTTGAAAGAGTGTTATATATTGTTTGGCTGATGTCGGTCTGTCTGTCGGTCTGCAAACAAATTGGTTTCCAGATGATACATTTATAACTCAAGAACGCTTGGGCCTAGGATCATGAAAGTTGATAGGAGGTTGGTCATGACCAGCAAATGACCCCTATTGATTTTGAGATCAGTAGGCGGAAGGGCAAGGTCACGGTGACCCGGAATAGTTCAACCATTTCCGGACGGTAACTGAAGAATGCATAATCCTAGAGTCACGAAACTTTACAGGGAGGTTGATCATGACCACCAAATGACCCCTATTGATTTTCAGATTACTGGGCCATATGTCAAGGTCACAGGGGCCTTATATAGGAAATCTCGGCAATATCCGGGAATCTTCCCCTCTATGTACGGAATAAACAAAAATAATAAAGGGAGGTAAAATATACGTTTATTTAGAAACCTTTCTGAATGTCATAATTCAATATCTATAAGTTTAATGATATACTTCATTTCCCATACAATTGGGCGTAGGAGTTTTATATTTCATATGGAGGTTGGTCATCACTGATTTTCAGGTCCTTGGGCCAAAAGTCATTGTTTTATACAGGAAATCCGTTTCTGCTTGAGATCTTGATATATATTATTCTCAGAGCTGTCATATTTCGCAAGTTGATTGGTCTTCTAAAGTTGATGACCTATTGATTTTTGGGGTCAAAGGTCAAGGTTGCAAGGTCGTAATTCGTTAAATCTATTTCTGATTATTACCTTGAGATAACTATTTGACCTTGAACATACATATTTTATTGGATGTTTAGTCTCCTGTTCATTTGCAGGTCATAAGGTCAAAGGTCAAGTTCTTTCAGGGTCAAATCCATTTTAAACCAATATCTTTAGATCGGTTTGGCCTGCATACTTAAGATTTCATGGGTTGATCGGTCTCCTTTAGTAGATGACCTTCATCAATATGGGATTGCTGGGTGAAAGGTCAAGGTCACCTAGCATCAAATCCTTTATAGATCAGTATCAGCAAAACTGATGTACCCAGTCACCTTGAGAAGGTGACCTCAAATAATTTCATGTCACAAAGTCATGTCAAGGTCACCTAGGGTAAAATCCATTTTAATTCAGGGTTTGTATGCTGCAGCTTTCAACAAACTGGGAATCATATATAGTTTTTGAACTGTCTGTCTCTCATACATTCATGTGTACTCAACTCCTCAAGTGCATGTGCATATTGTCCAATTGTTGTGTTTTTTTTAGTTATGACCCTTCTTTCGGACTTTGAAATTTTACATCTATATGAAAATATTATGTTTATAACTCCTGTCCTCTTCTTTCTGGAGATATAGCACTGTAGTGCAATTTATTTATTATTCTGTCAAGTACTTTCAGGGGACATGTATTATACAATTATGGCATCATTTTACCACCACAAAACGAAGTTTGGGGGCATATATATAAGTATATAGGATTGAGCTTGTTGGTTGGTTGGTCTGTCAGTCTGTTGGTTTTCATTGTTTCCGGACAAAAACTCATGAAAGGCCTAGCAGATTTAAATAGTGTTTGGTACACAGATGTAACATTAAACAATCCAGGTAATAGTCGACTTTGAGGTCAGTTGGTCAAAGGTCAAGGTCAAAATGACCCGGGACAGTTAAAGGTTTCGGAATGATAATTTGAGAATTCTTAGGCATAGGATCATAAATTTTTGTACATAGGTTTAACATCATAAAATACAGGACAAGTTTGATATTGAGGTCAGTAGGTCAAAGGCCACAATGACTTAGACGTCAATAATAGTTTGACTTAGTGTGCACTGTATATCCACTGGGAAGGTTTGTGTTCTCTGTACATCCACTGGGAAGGTTTGTGTGGGGCTATTTATCGCGGTTAGTGATAGTTCTAGTTCAGTAAGGTGTTAGCCCTTGAGGTTAAGTGTTTAAAGTGGAATTATACGTATTTATTTCAAGTAAAAATCCAGCTGAAATAGATGTTTATGTAAAATGGGTGTTGGAAATTATAGCTTTTAACCCAATATACTAAACTTTTCCTTTTTACCAGTACGAAATAATAACATTTCAAATATGACTTTTCTTATTTTGACTGGGGCATAATGTCAATTTAATAAAATTTGACCAAGCCAGGATATGAATGAAACTTCATAGTAGTAAGCCTGTGTTGTAGTTGTGCATATTCTAGACGCATAAGATTGAATATTGTTTAGCTACTTGAAGAAGACATTTGTTGGCATCTACATCAGCCTCTTGATTAAGTGAAGATATTTTTTTTTTATTTTGCCCATTAACAACTAGTGAGAATATATTAAAACTTCACAAAGTTGTTCGGTGTAGTAAACTGATACGCACTACAAATGGTCCATAAGTCTTTATGGTGATTTACAAAGTTATGATGCTTAGAAATATTTGGCTAAGTCTTTAATTTCTATTAGCATTTTTAGCTCATCTGAGCACAAAGTGCTAGGGTGAGCTATTGTGATCGCTCATTGTCCGGCGTCCATCCGTCCGTCTACACTAAACAGCATCTCCTCTAATACCTTTTGGTGGAAGCTGATGAATATGCGTATGGTGGAAACTTAAAAAAAATCTTCTTGTATGAAACTGCTGACCCGATTTGAAAATAATTACATGAACATGGACCTTGTGTAACACTCTACAAAGATTGTTAAAATTATTTTGATTTGTCAAAAAACATGGCTGCCAGGAGGTGTAGCCATTTTTCCCTATATTTGTATATCGGAAACATAAAACATTCTTGTCAGATCCAATTTTTAGATAACAAATGATTCTTCGGTGACCCTTTACGAAGATTGTACAAATTATTCTGTTTCCTCAAAAGCATTGCCACTAGCTGTGGTCACTTTACACCTTATTTATGTAGTGGAAATTTTAAAAAATCTTCATGTTTGATATTGTCATATCGCATCCTTCACCAATGTCTTACCCCACCTTTACCCCCACCCTAACAAGCAATTAAACTCAGGTGAGCGATAAAGGGCCATCATGGCCCACTTGTTTTGTATACATGCTGGAAAATAATTACACTTTTTTTGTCTTTCAGGTCTGCTCAGCTTGGTCAGTTCACAAATATTTTGTTAGAAAGTCTGCAAAGCCATCGACTTGAATATACTGGTTATTTTCCTTGTACCAACAATATGGAAATAAAATTTGTTTATAAATTTGAAAGGCTTATTAGAATTTTTAACTTTGTTATTTGATCCACTGCCATGAGTGGCGTGGGGGCGGGTTATAGAGATGGTCTCCGTCCGCCCGTAACAATTGTGCCTGCTCCATATAACTTAAACCCCTTGAAGGGTTTTCATAAACTTAGGTCAAATGATCACCCCAACAAGACGATGTGCAGAACTCAATGAGTCAGCCATGTCGGCTCGAGTCAAAGTCACAACTTGAGGTGTAAAGTTTGAGACTTCCATTTTGTGTCCGCCTTGTATCTCCTTAACCCTTTGAAGGATTTTAAATGAACTGATTAGCGTGACTCATGGATTTGCTGATCCTATTCTGTCGTTCATTTCGCATGAACACTGAAAAAATAAGTTTCCTTTCTTATATTTACATTATATTTTCTTTTCATTTGTAAACAAGATAATATTATAAACTGCACATATTTTGAGGCATTTAACATTAGAATTGTGTTCACCAGACAGAACAACTGCGATGTCAAAATTGAGCCGTACCATGAGAAAACCAACAAAGTGCGTTTGCGACTAGTCTGCGCATCCAAGCAGTCTGGTCAGAATCCATGCTGTTCGCTAACAGTTTCTCTAATTGCAATAGGCTTTGAAAGCGAACAGCATGGATCCTGACCAGATTGCTTGGATGCACACACTGGTCTGGATCCATGTTGGTCGCAAACGCACTATGTTGGTTTTCCCGTGGCGCAGCTCATATAAGGAATGTTCTCCCGGACTATACGTGGATATTGTCAAAACATCGGTCGGTTATAAATAAGCATCGATGACGTAACTTTTGCACCTTACCTTTTGCTGTTAATACGAAATGAACGTCAGAATTTTCAATGAAAAGAAATAGGGCAAATGTAAATATTATGACTTGGCTGTATTGTATATTCATGATTCTTTTTATATTAAATTTATTTCTGCAATCTCTAAGCATATCGCTTGGAACAAATTCATTGTTTTCACCGTACGTAGAGTAGATTATATAAATACTTAACAACGTCAATGCTTCCATCTAGTACCGTCAACCCTTCCACTATCCATAACAGTGGCAGGGGATATAGTTGTCTGCCTTGTTCACAATACCAATGATGAGCTTACATGAAAAGATGGGCTGCTTTAAAGATAAATCTTTCATTTTTATAAGCTGATTTGCTATAGTGCTTGACACACTGGTCTGGACCCATGCTGGTCGCAAACGCACTATGTTGGTTTTCTCGTGGCGCAGCTCATATAAGGAATGTTTTCCAGGACTATACGTGGATATCGTCAAAACAGCGGTCGGTTATAACTAAGCAGCGATGACATAACTTTTGCGCCTTTTCTTTTGCTGTTCATACGAAATGAACGTCATTATTTTCAATGGAAAAGAATAAGGCAAATGTAAATATTATGACTTGGCTGTAATGTATACTCATGATTTTTTTTATATTAAATTTATTTCTGCAATCTCTCAGCATATCGCTGGGAACAAATTCATTGATTTCACCGTACGTAGAGTAGATTATATTATATACTTAATTAGCAACGTCAATGCTTCCATCTAGTACCGTCAACCCTTCCACTATCAATAACAGTGGCAGGGGTTATAGTTGTCTGCCTTCTTCACAATACCAACGATGAGCTTACATGAGAAGATGGGCTGCTTTAAAGATAAATCTTTTATTTTTATAAGCTGATTTGCCATAGTGCTTGAGCAATACTTCTGTCTGTTAAGACAACAGCAAATATCAATGTATTTTCGATATTTGAGAGGTGATAATTATCAACAAAACAAGTCTCCAATGACAGTCCTAGTCATTTTGTCTGAAAACATTCGAGGAATCCAGTTATCTCATATAAAAATCTTTGATCTTTTAGTAAGAAGATAGATCCGGTGGACTTCGTGCATGCTCCTGAGTAGATATACTTCCATCTGCATTGCAGTAATATATTTGATTATTTACACAAATCTATTGGCTTCTAAATATTCAAGCTTTAAAGTAATGAATTCACATTTTATACACAACTGTAAAAGCACATATTTCCGCTGGGTTAAAATTTCGCGAATTTGAATTTCGGGATACGTTGGTAGTTACCGTGCCCTCGTTCTACTGAGCTCGGGCACTAACCAATCCCCCAGAATTCAGCAGATGTTATAACACATATTATCCTTACAAAGGAAAGTGTGGGGTGGGGCGGGGGGGGGGGAAGAGAAGAAAATCTTTAAGTTGTCGGCTGATTTTTTTTTTTTTTTAATCTTGCAACACTTTTAAAAACTGATACTTCTATTTCTTATTATGTGATTCAGATATGAATAGCACACTCCAAATTTTATTCGCTAATAGTTTAGTATATCATATTTCACACAGTAGTATAGACGCTCACGTGTAACCTAAAACCCTAGAAGAAACACCACGATTTGAGTTATGAAAATATATATATTTGATCAACAAATGAATATTAATATAATTTTTTATGCAGTATCGTTTTCTTACAAGATAGGTAGGGGTGGCACTGATAACTGCTAAGGGTTGTCTAAATCACACATCTGGCGCTAAAATCTTTCATGTCAGTCAAAATGTATATAGGCCTAATATAGAGTTGTTTATCAGACACAAAACAATTCTACATAGTTCTACAATTGCGCCACATCTCCATAAACAAACAAAGAAAAGCATATTAAAAACTCACAATAATTTATCAGTTTTAGCATAAATCATACTTTTGAATACATTACAAACGTCATCGAATGCGCGGATAAAGCTCGGATCGATTAAACATGTACAATAGACGAAAACTATGACACCCTTAAGTCCTATTTATTGTCGGTATTTAGAAATTAAGCGTGTTTTTCACGACTATTTTTGTAAAAACAATTAAACTAGAATAAATTCTGTACAATTAAGAATAAGATTTGTTGCAAGTCAGAAACAAGAAGGCTGGATAATCGCAAAGTTTTAGGATTATGCAGCGGTTAAATTTTGTTGTTTATTTACATTTCCAAGCAGGTGCGCGTCACGCGCAGACTGTGTCACTGTGATGAAACTGTCCTAAGTCAAAAGTTTATTCCTATGTACGAGAGATACGAGTGTTTCTTGAAACGCACATAAGTGCAATCTTATTCCAGTCCTAACTTTACACTTAGGAATAAGACTTACGATTCTTTATGAAACGCACCCCAGAACTGTAAGTAAAGAAGCTTCTCAAGCACCTTTTTGCTATTTCGTCAAATATGGTAGCATTATAAAGTAAAAATGGCGGCACCCAATGTCCCTGCTGATGGTAAGATCAAAGCCATTGTTAAAACTTAAATTTTGTTGGACTATTGATATCTGTACGGTCTGACCATGGCTCAAATTTTATGACTAACATATTTCAGCAGGTATTTCATACTTTAGGCATAGAATAATTAAATCTTCATCCAATCATCGAGAAAGTCAATGAACCTTAGAAAGATTTCACGAAACATTGAACAATATGATTATGACCTATCGTTTTGGTACAGAGAGAGACTGGGATGAAGGTTTTCATTTATTCCTATTTGTTGTAAGAGATTCTGCGCAAGGAACGACTGGCCTCAGTCAATTTGATTAGTGTTTAGTCTCACTGCCTTTGGATCTTTAAGATAACTTAAAGAGAAATTTCTCTTAGAAGACAACACTTCCTTAGATCTATTTCAATATGTTTCTGACTTTAGAACTATGTTAACAAAACTTGTGAACTGGCATGTTCATATTTGCAATCAGCTCTAAACAAAATGAGATCAAGTACTTACGAATGTGCCGCCGAAGAAAGACGGTATACAACAAATATCCAAGTTTTTAGAACGTTAACCTAACCCTGTTAAACCATTACAAGCTAGATAGTAATTTCAAGTGATCTGATTTACATTAATAAATCTCATTGGAGGCGTAAGCCAACAGTGTTTTGTCATTTAAAGTTGTTAAAGCACGTGATTGTTAAAAATAGCCGTTCTAAAGCCGTTTAGTGTTAATTTACCTGTTAGTGAGGAAATAATACTTCATAATAAAGACATTCTACAAAACCTGGTTGAAACACTTCCCCAATCTGAATACCAACAAAGAGATTGTTTCGAGATGTGCCTCGAGAACTGAAAGAATCTTTAATGACATTGAACTTACACATTCAACTTAAGTCAAACAACATTCTTATAGAATGAACTCATCAGAACTGAAATATGTAAAAGTTAGAGGAAATAAAATATTTTTTGAATAACCATTTCATTGAACAGAGCAACATTAACTTGAGTTCTTCATTTATTCTTCTTTCAAAAACCTAACTTATCTTACGGGTTGTGTACAGATAACAAGAAAGTTAAAGCGTCATAAAATCTTACTTATTTCCTATGCCCTCAAAATGACGACTGCATTGATAATGATGCACATGTAAATTTGTGACAAAATTTAAATTAAGCACAATGCACAATCTTTTCAAATTAACCTCTCTACAATTAGTCGCTATGTTTTCCTATTTGATGATGCTATGACATATAAAGTTTAAAACTGCGATGCTTTTCTCCTAAATCCCTGTTTTTGTCTGTCTTGTGTTGCTGCTGTTGTGATTTACAATGTTGGGAGACTGCGTTTTAGGAACTTAAGGAAAGTGGCTTTCATCCTTGCTATTTTCCCTTTTCTCAAACACTTTATCCCTTTTGTCTACCCCTTACCACCTTTTACTATTAAGCATATAATGAAAATGTACTTGTTGTTCGATTTTTGAAGCAACCCGTCTACTATATTTTTTTCCGCTACAGTTTCCTTTCCTCCCCGGCCTACTATGCGATGTATGACTCTATGGATGGGTTTTGTTGCTCTGTGCTTCTGGAAAAACTATGCTTACAAATATTTTTGTTAAAGCGATTTTAGTAAGTTCCTATCACAGATAATGCTAAACAAGTTTCAGCATGGTAGCATCTTAAGGTTTATTCCAGTATAACGTTAAGCTATTTGGTATGAAAAAAAATCCCTATCAACATAAAGATTGTTCTATAGTGTACTGAGTCCTGTAAAATGGAATATTATTTGTTTTTCATGCGTTGTATTTCAAGTGAATTTTATATTAATACCATACAATACTTCTGTCCAATATTGTTTGGATTTGAGCCAATGCCATATCTCCCTGGCTGAACATCTGACACATTTTGCCAGTAGATTAAGGTACTGTGCGCAAACTAACGATTTTTAACGGACTGTTATGAATTTTTGCCAAATTAAAGTTGACGATATTTCCGATTGACTGGTATTTTCCCAGCTTTTGTTATTCTCCATTTTGCAGATGTATATCTCAAAACATGGCCACTAACGTTATTTTTTTTTCAGCAGAGTGCAAAATGACGCACTTGACTGGTGTTTTTTTTTAAGTAGCGTTTTTATATACAACGAAAATACGGCAAAAAATCAATATTTTCAAGTTTGTATTAAATTTTCTTTCCAATGATATATAATTTGTCAAGTTTATTTCGACGTAACATCGGAGGTAAACGATTTATGAACACAAAAAAAAACGTAAAACTGACGTCGAGTTTCACCCAAAATTTTGCGTAAAGACGCCCATATTTAAGAAACTGCCGGAGAGCTTTTAGAATAAATTTGAACAAGCGTGCAAAATTTCATTCGCTATCGATTCCGTAGACGAAACATGGGGGTCGCCGTTTTATATTTCGCTCTATTTACCGCGGCGTTTTCTCTACCACCAATTAAAATAACGACGTTTTTATACTTATTTCGTAAACATCCATAAGTTTAAATTCAGTTTCTGTTCTGTTGGTTGATATAATGAAATGATATCAGAATAATGATAAAACGAAAACGTTATTTTATGATACTCTTCAAACAGATGAATGTTTTCGAGAAAATGTTCTATACATGACAAACAGACAGATTATATTACAGACAACAACTTCGCTTAAGTGTCTGTACAAAGTGTTTTGAAGTACCTAACACCAGTTTTGCCTATTTTGTTTATTTGCCGTGTTAATTTGTGAAATGCATGTATATAAAATTCAAAGGAACACCAGCAAGTGAATACCAAACTTCAATAACAAAAATGGTGAGTTCGAACTCTAGTATATTGAAGAGTGCGCAGTTACTGATTCCATCTTTACATAGAAACAGCTAACAGTAATTCAGATTACGCAGACAATAATCTAATGATGGGAGAAAAGGATCTGTCCCATAAGTTTATTTAACACGTTTAATGTGTTACGAATCGCATATACCTCCAACACGTTCACACTGCATAGTTTCACTCGCAGATACATTGATCCGAAGTGTCAACAGAACAGTTTGCAACAAGTTTGAAAATGCAAACGTGTTAATTTTTTACCTTTAAAAACAACTGTGGTATTTGTATGGTTTGAACCAACGTCTTCTGATATCAGACGCAAACTTTCATCGATGTATTCTGTAACAATTTAGAAAACGATCTTAACTTTTATGGTTTGACAGGTTTAAGTGACAGATATTAAACAGTCGCTAGTAGTATGAATGACATAAGGAAATTAAAAAAATGAATGTGTGTAAGAAAAAAGAATCAAACTTTACATTGTATATTTCCAAACTGCACTTTTAGCCATGATAATCTATTGTTTTAATAGGACTATAAAAACTGCACTCATTTATCGAAATAACTGCATTTTTATTAAGAACACAACGTCTTCTTCGTTTTCTTCTATACAATTGCATCTGGTCTTCGTCACACAAACTGGCCAACTGCACTTCTGGCGAGGAAGTTCGAACTTGTGCCTGTTTTTTCTCCAGCTACCATCTTGTTTGTTTGTTTTGGGTTTAGCGCCATTTTTCAACAGTATTTCAGTCATGTAACGACGAGCAGGTAACCCAACCAGTGTTCCTGGATTATTTACCAGTACAAACCTGATCTCTGCAAGTAATGTCAACTTCCCCACATGAATCAGAGGTGGAGGACTAATGATTTTAGACACAATGGCGTTAATCAAATAGTCACAGAGAACATACGCCCCGCCCGAGGATCAAATTCGCGACCCCGCGATCCGTAGACCGATGCTCTAAATACTGAGCTAAGCAAGCGGACTGATAGCTAGCATCGTGTGCACACAAGTCACGTGCTGTATTACTTTCTATAATGGTTCTTTTTGTCCCTATCATACGTTCGACAGATAACCAAAGGAAGACAAAGATACATTGACATAGGAATATCCAGAACCGGCATGAATCATACCTGGAAATTAATTTCCGTGAAAATAAATTTAAAACGAAGTCTTAGATGAACACCAAAATATCAAGTAATAGTATTTTTTTAGAACTATAACATTTGATTTGTGTATCAAATGATGCTTGTTTGTAAGTTATATTCACCTTTCTGCTAATGTTTTAGCATTTCGACAAATATTGTTAATGATCTCAAATGTAAATAAGGTTTGTAAGAATTGAAGCTGTAACTACAAATAAAAAATCAGCGTAAGCCCGGTGAATACGACTTTTGGCTACGTAGAAAGTACTTAAGGTATTAGATCACTAATAGTAATGTTTACAAAATGGCCTTTGCTTGGTATGTTCTGAAAGGTTACTGTGTTTCGCACTATTTTGCAATTTTAAAATAACTTTTACCGTGCCGATTTTTATAAATTTTGTATAACTTATGGTAGCTCCTCAAGCTCAAGTAGAGACAAAGTTCAAAGTGATGGCCACTATCCAAAACGTTTGCAGAGAACTCATTTTACCATTAATTTTAATAAAAGAGACATCAAACTATCGGTAAACAATTTTAAAACACAAAATAAAAATGTCAATATCATTTTTCTATGGTGCCTCAAGTAAACGGATTTAATGAGACAGAATTCATACTTTAACATTGAAAAAATAAGGTCGAATGCTGTGTTTCTGTTTTGAATTTTGCTTACTTCATTTAAAATAGCCTTAGGCAGACGTAAAACCTACCTACATTTCTTCCACAATATATAATCTAAGAGTGAAAGCAAAATACAGAACTTTCACCGCATGTAACTCAATACTTTTAAAGATGTGTAACTCTACTCCTTCTGTTTAAGTAATAAATTCACTTTAAACACCAAGAAATCGCTTATTAAAATCATCTTTTTCCATTTTTGTACAAGAAATCAATAATAAGTCTTGAAAGAAATAAAACTTACTAGACAAAAAGGAAAATAAGGAGAAAAAAATTGGTCCCAGTAGGGCTTGAACCTACGACCCCCTAAGAATTGCAGTAAAAGTAGGTTTATGGTAGGAATTTAGTACTCTTCAAAAAGGAGGTTCTCTAATAGTAATTTAATACCTTAACCGATACAACATTTCCTGTTGTCAATAAAACGACTGTTTATATTTCTGTGTCATGCATATGGGAGCATTTTCTCGAAATCATTCAATTTTTCAAGAATTTCATGAAATAAAATCTTATTTTCATCATTTATTGGAATTTAATATCATGGTATCCACAAGTATCAACAGAAACCGAATTTAAATTACTGGAAATTTACGAAAAAAGGTATAAGAAACGCACTAATTTTTACAGGGGGAGGCGGGGGGCGGGGTAGGGGAAGAGCCACGATATATAGAGCGAAATCTAAGACGATGGCCCCACTTTTCTTATACGGAATCGATAGCGATTGAAATTTTGCACGCTTGTTCAAATTTATTCAAAAAGAAAAATATCTGGCCGTTTCTTAAATATGGGCGTCTTTACGGAAAATTTTGGGTGAAGCTCGGCCTCAGTTTTGCGTGTTTTGCGGTCATTAATCGTTTGCCTCCGATGTGACGTCGAAATAAACTTGACAAATTATATATCATTTGAGAGATAATTTTGATACAAACTTGGAAATATTGATTTTTGTCATATTTTTGTTGTATATAAACACGCTACTTAAAAACATGTGAAGTACGTCATTTTGCGATCTGCTGAAAAGAAAAACGTTAGTGGTCACGTTTGAAGATTTACAGCTGCAAAATGGAGCAAGCTGGAAACATACCAGTCAATCGGAAATATCGTCAACTTTAATTTGGCAAAATTTCATAACGGTCCGTTGAAAATTGTTAAGTGGCGCATATTACCTTAAGTTTGTACGTAGGTTATAAGGTTCAGCAAATACAGCATTTCCCAGAAGAAAAAAGAACATATATACCTTTGATTAAAATCTTACGTTGAAATCATAGCCGCGTTTAGTTCAAAATTGATAGAACATTTTCAACTGTGTGCGGGACTGAATACATTACTCAGACGATAAAAATTATCCGCCATTTCCGTCAAGAGTGAACGTAAGTAGTTTAAAGGAAAAGAAACCGAACACCCTAATACTAACATCTCTCTGAACGCATATTTTCTCAGTCAATACTACGACAGTTGCTAAACGTCATAATAAAAACACTTACCTGTACTGAATATAAGCAAAGTATCTTTCCACAATTCACGTTTCTTCAAGGCATCTACTATACTTCCTATCGCATCATCCATGCAAGTAACCATACCTAGTTAAAAATTGAATCATTTTTATTATTACAAGAATGCGATTTTTAATATTTAATATAAGATGATACAAGACGATAATTTAATAACTGTCAGCAGGTTTAAAAGTTACCGACCACCAAACTCAAGAGTCATGCTTTGGTCAATTCCGTAACAGTTTACTATCTCAAAACCCTTCATAAGACTTAAATATGCAGTTATGTTTCAAAATTGTCGTATATTTTGCATGAAATGTGGTTTGCATACCCCTTTGTCGCCTTTTTCATGCTCACCTTTAAGGTACTTAATTGCTTTTTCAAACAAAAAATGTCCATTGATCTTTAACTTCTTAATAAAAAAATGATAACATAAATTGCAGAAAGTGTACCGCCTATCGTTTAGCTTGTGACTGATATCATATGCGTTGGTTACTGGATACTTAATAGTTAAAACGTATTTGTTCATCGAGAAAATTAATCTGCATTTTCACATTTCAGTGTTAATCAGAAATCAATGCTTTCACAAAGGCGGGATAATCAAGTATGATATATATTCAATTAGATTATATAACTGTAACTGACAGGTGGGTCATTCAGCTCAATTGTTCAATTAAACATAATAATTTCATAAGTGGCAGTTTTAAACTGTTCTGAAATTTAATTCATGTGGATGTGTGAATGTTTTTTTTTTTTTTTTTTTTTTTTTCGTTTTTTTTTCTTTTTTGTCACGAATTTCACGAAAAGAATGTAGTATTACCTTATTTACGACCAGTCACGTTTAACTTAGTTCAGCAATGAATCAGTTTCAAGTAAAATGTGTTTTATCATACTTCCGGTTGTTCATATACTTTCGGATCTATTCAAAGCATTAATTTTAAATACATGTGTATTGGCTTTCTTATATCTCTTAAATCGTCTATTTGCTCTCATCTACTGTGAAATCAATTAAACAAAAGCATAATTATATGTTTTACTGAGATATTAATTCTCGTAAATGCAATGTAATCCAGGCGACAATGAGTATTGAAAGATAATTAGACATTTAATTATATAGTAAAAGTTTGAAATGGACCTGAAGAGTTGTAGTACGAAGCAAAGCGACCATCATTTTGACAATACCAAAACAGATCAGAGAAAAAGCAAGAGATGTCCGAGGACAATGACGCTCGACTATTCGACAGGTTTGTCAATGGAATAAACATAAAAGTCAAAAAAGGGGCGCATTTTTGTATAAATGTAAAGTAGATTGATTGAAGTTGTGCATAGCGTGTCATATCAACACCGTGAACAAACCTATGAAGTTCCGATCCATTCCCATCAGAATGTACTGAACTGACCTAAAAAGTCGACAAAGGGCATAATTCTGTAAAAAAGCAAATCAGAGCTATAGAACCTTTGCATTGTAAGTCAGTTTATAACAGGGAATATTTGTGTGGAGGTATGGAGATACATGCTCACATACAAGGACCGGGAAGCATGGGCGAGCCCAGTAGCTTCAATTTTCTATGAAGAGTTGAGCTAGAAAAACAGTAATAAATTGTCCAGATGTATAACAAAACAAAATTGAAAAACATTTTAACTCTTTTCTCCAGTCATGCCAACGATATAATAAAGGGATCCTAAAGTTCACGGAGTATTTTGCAAATACAACATTACTTCTCAGATAAATTTGACCATTATTTTTCGGTTACGTGTGCGCGTGCGTATGTGTGTTTACGTATGTGTTCTGGTTTAGCGTTTATTCCAATGTTTTTGAATATTAAATCGACGTGTCTTTTTGTAACAATGAAGAAAATGTGTGTGCTTATGTACTGGAATATTGCCCCTTAGACACGTGACATGATACCCAACCCAGCAACATTATATTGATACCTTGCTTGCTAAGTTACATGTATTCCATTACAACTACAAAGGTTGGTTACAGAAATAGAAACCATTATGAACGACAGACCACTCACATATGTCTCATCTGATTGTACCGACCTACAACCCCTGACGCCAGCCCATCTACTTTGCGGTCGGAGAGTTAGTTCCCTTCCATACAAAGATATTGCGGAAAATGTTGAAATCGACATTAATTTAGGTAACTATACAGAAATCACGAAGCGCGCCAAAGTACAAGCGAATCTGATTCGCCACTTCCGGGATAGATGGCGCCACGAGTACCTTACCAGTTTGAGAGAACTTCATCAGAAGACAGGTAACAACAAACAGACGATCAAAGTTGGTGATGTCGTACAAATTCAGGATGATGCTCCGAGAAACCAATGGAAGCTTGGAATTATCACAGACCTAATCACCGCAAATGATGGCCTGACACGAGCAGTGATGTTGCGTACCAAGAACGGACATGTGACTTCAAGACCTATAGTGAAGTTGTATCCATTAGAATTAATTTCACACCATGAACCATAACGTTATATCAAGGACATTTTCATACAATTAAACAATATAAACTTTGTGCGGCCCGGAGAATGTTGGAAAGTCTAGGCGTTCGTTATGGCGCGTTCCTGCAGCAGACGACTTACCGGCGCGTCGATTGTATTGATTTGTATCACTTCCGCTAATAAAGAGAGCAAATACACAACGCATTATTCTTCAATTATCCAGACACCTTGCTTGCTAAGTTACTTGTATTCCATTGGCATTCTATACGATGTGAGAAGGCATCATATCTTCAAACGAATTCAGCTGAGCAGCCATGATCATTCTAATTCATTTTCCTTCTTCTTTCACTTGACGTAAAATTGAATTATTTTGTTTTTGACATTAAGGGCATTTCTTGGTGTTGTTAATGCAAAACCGTTGGCACATAACGAAAGTGATATTTTTATTATGATTCTGTTTCAACTACCACACCGAAAACTTTTGAACCTTGCAAAATTTAGTATATATAGCCAACAACGAATACAAGATATTCAAAGAAAATAGATAGATATAACAAAAATTTTCAAACGTATGTCATTTGATATGAAATTAGAATAACCGCAATTCACTTGTTTTGGGGTGTTGACTTATTTTTTTCTTGTTTGAAGAGATTATTCTGTTAATATTTATAACGTAGTGTAACTTTCTAACGATAATCGAAACCGTAATTACTTCAATTGCGATTGAAACCGACTGAAATACTTATTGTAATGTCAAATAATCATTTGGCGGCTTTAAGAACTTTTTTCAAATGAGAAATTATTGTATGCTATGTGGTTTTGGTAAAACTGCTGTGTATTTTATAATGTTTCTTATAAGCCCATGCACCTGTCGTCCCTTTCGGAAAATGATGGGTGAACATGAATATGAGGAAAGTGTTTCACTATAAACGTTGCAAATGCTTAAAGTAGATTAATTGAAGTATTCGTTTAATATCAAAACTAAAATATTCATTGGATGCCGTATAAGATATTTAAGAAGATTATTTTGAAGCAAATAAAGCAGCAACGAAACATAATAGCAGACTTGGTTTGACTGAGTATGATCACGAGCGAAATTTAAATATGCAATACCCCTCATACGCCTCAAGTGGCTAAAGCGGAAAGCCACTTAACACTTTCTGTTAATTTAATATGATATATTTGAATTTTACTTCCATTTCCATCAGTAATACCGTTAAATTATTTACTGAAACAATTAATTATGTCTTCATCCCTGTAAACATGAAGTCATTGGGCCAACGACGGAAAATCGTCAAAGGTTAATCATTGTTGGGACATTGTTGGCCCAACAATGATTAAAAAGTATTGTAAATACAGCTGTTGGGCCAATGTTGAACCAATTTTTAATTTCAGTCAGAGATATCTCTGCATGGCCCAATATTGATTTTCAGGGAATGACTTACACAGAGAAAACATATCTGGTCCAACGTTGGCCCAGTAGAGGTAATTACAGGTGAATGTTTCATCACAACCTCTACAGGTAAATACGTTGTGTAGGTGTAACATGCAGTATTTAATTAAATACTTTACTGCACCAATTCGCGATCATAGTTTCGACTAATTAAACCTAATACTTATCTGCAGCCGTAATGTTAGTTTGAACTATTTCAAATCTACTACTTGGAGAATCCTATTTGTGAAAACAATATTGAAGAAAAAACTGCTATAACAAGTATTTAATTTTGTACGCTCATAAAATGTTTACAATAAGCCTGTTGAATATTCCAGAACATGAACTCTTGTTAACCCGAGTTATGTAAGAAATCTATGGTGGCACAGAGGTGACATATGTGTTTTTTCTACTAGTACATGCGCAGGTATAAGTATAAAAACATCATCGAACACAAATTAGAAAAAACATCTGCACACGTGCTCACGTATTAGTTAAAAAAATCTGCATACGTATTGGTATAAAAACATCTTCGAACGTATAGAGTAATACTTGCGCACGTAATAGCTACTACGTGCGCACGTATTAGTTTATACGTGTGAAGATGTTTTTCATTATAGTACGTGCGCACATACTAGTATGTTCGCTGATATTATTTTTACTAGTACGTGCGCACGTATAAGTTAGTACGTGTGCACGTACTAATATAAAAAAATCTATATCACCTCTGTGCCACCGTAGAAATCCCAGGAAATATGGTTAATTTAACTCCGCAGCCGAGATTTCTAGCTGCATAGACATGCGAAGAAAAGGAAACTGTTATACAAGTGATAGATCTAAAACCCGGTCTACTAGCTATAAGCTGTAAGTAGAAGTTTTTGAATAATTTTTGATACAATTGTTGAATCATAGTGTTAGCACTAGTGTTGAGCATTTAATTCAACTCATATTGTCGTTAAATTTAACAAATTGTTCTCGGTTAAATCCAGACAAAACTAAATTTCATACATTTTACGCAAGTTTATGTCCAGAGGTTTATGTGCATCTGTATAGTTATTGTTAACAATTTGAAGTGGATGGTTCAATCAACATTATGATTTTCGTTTTTTTTTACGGGGTGCTTAACAAGAGAGTAATAATGGAGCGCCTAGCCCTGTACATAGTGCAAAGAAAAAAAGAAAAGATAAAAAGCTTCAACTTCAGTGAGAAATAAAAAGCAATCAGACAGAACTTGGATATATAATGAGTTAAAATACAGACAGTAACTCATTTTATTAGGATTTAATCAGTGACTGAAAAAAAAGAGTTAGATTCATAAAAGGCTGGAATCAATATGATGAAATATTCGGTTATCTTGCAAACAAACTTTAAATAAATGCTAGATTTCTTCTTGTTAAATGTTAAACAAAATCACATTTATTTGAAAATAAAATGGGTACTAAATAATATTAGTTTTAGATTTTGTTTTTCAAATTTGTAATCGTTGGGATAGCGATGGCATCCTTCTTTTAGCCAACAAAGAAATAGAGTCCGCCCAACGTTAGACCAAACAAGATAGACGAAAAATGTTGTTCGCCTCAGTGGAGGGCCAACGATAAGTGTAAGATAACAGTTGTTGGTCCAATGGAGGGCCAACGATAACTGTATGATACCAGTCGTTGGGCCATCTGTGTACCAACCATTAGGCCAATGTGGCGCCAATTAGCAAAATGGCGTTGGGGCCAACATTGGCAATCTTTGTTGGGTCAACGCCTGTCTGCTATCTGGAATATAGCCAATGTATATATAATCTATTAAATTGTACATCTTCTGTATGATAGAATTCTAATTGCGCTGGTCTGCGCTGGTCTTTGGGTGTATATGGGATGTAGGATGTTTTATTATCAACCTAAATCATCAAAATGAGATATTTTGCTTTGTTTATACTTTATAATGCTTCCAACGGATAGATTTATAAATCTATACATAATGCTTGATAAAGCATTAAGCCCAGTTATATGCCGTAGCAGGTTTAGTTATCTGTATATCATGAAATATCATTGCTATCATCTCAATTTACAAAATACTGTGTGATACGTTTATGATCATCAGAAGGCATAATACAAAGATAAAGATCCTAAGTAACATTTACGTGTAAAAGCTAGCTCATGCTTCGTCAAACACTACCTCAATCCTTCTGAATTCTCAGGTTTTAGGAGTTGAATCAGTTGAATAAATTATCTGTCGATACTTTTTACATGTTTGCTCTATTTAATTGAAGAAGAAATATAACTAAGTGGTGTTATTGGGTTTTCGGAAAAAAAATAATCTATTAAGTGAATAAAATAACAACAACACTAAAACAACTTCAAACGCAATCTCGACTTTATGATTAAAATCTTTTATCATGAATATAATTAATTGCGCATAGCATGTGTAATTTGACCAAACATACACTTGCTAAAACATACTAAAATCGCAACACATGCATACGTTGCAAATACATTATTTCCTTATATAACTTGTATTTAAATTCTGCATTCTACAAATTTAAATGTAGTTAGTCATTTTTTTTTTTTTTTTTTTTTTTTTTTTTTTTTTTTTTTTGGTTTAGGTTGTAAGATCAATAAAGTGATATCAAGGTAGCAAGTATGTAAGATACAAGAAATGTTCAATAATTCAAATGTCAGCAATAAAATGGAGTTTATTTCAAAAATAAATAGGCGGTGTTTGTATGTTCGTTCAGTGTATTTAGATTCTTCTGTTTTACTCCGAGAAGCCTAACTTGTATATTAATTGTGTTATAAGTTGAAATGTGTATTAATTCTATATTCTACAAATTTAAATGTATTTAGATTTCATATTATTTTGTTTAGGTTGTAAGATCAATAAAGTGATATCAAGGTAGCGTTACTTGATTTCTTGTGATGTAAATATGTAAGTTACAAGAAATGTACAAGTAATTTAAATGTCAGCAATAATAAGGGGCTTATTTCAAAGATACATAGACGGTGTTTTAATTTTCGTCTAGTGTATTTAGTTTCTTCTGTTTACTCCGAGAAGCCTCTGTCAACCCAAGTTATGTAATTATGCATTCCTCTGACCTGCAAATTGTCTTCTTTTAATATCTGTAATATTGGCGTATTGTTTCATGTAGTTTTCTGGAACCTGAAGTGGCGCATGCACTGCTTGAAACGATAAATAGATGAACATCGGCTGAAACGAATGCAAAAATATCCTTAGATGTCTCACACAGTAATGTTTATAAATGTACATAACATAGTTAAATTGACAGATTAACAGACAGACTAGATGCCTATAAAGCCGACAGACTACCTGTTAACATAACCAAATCATTGATTTCAACTCAGATTTGAAGATTGAATACTGCTTAAGCCGGTGCTAGGGGGCGTGGGCAGTGTTGCATTTTCCATTACTGCCCATGAACAGACTCAATCAAACCGAGTCTGCAATTTTCACTGTTTGCATTGTTCTCGATGCTTCCGAGGGATCTAATTTCCAGATTTTATTTACTTCACAACAGCGGGTGTTAAGTGCTGTGTGGAGGCCGTAAAAAGTCGCCCCGATTTCATCTCAGTGTTGTTATATTTTCTGGTCCTTCGGGATCATTGATTTCAACTCATTTAGATTTGAAGATTGAATACTGCTTAAGCCGGTGCTAGGGGGCGTGGGCAGTGTTGCATTTTCCATAACTGCCCTTGAACAGACTCAATCAAACCGAGTCTGCAATTTTCACTGTTTGCATTGTTCTCGATGCTTCCGAGGGATCTAATTTCCAGATTTTATTTACTTCACAACAGCGGGTGTTAAGTGCTGTGTGGTGGCCGTAAAAAGTCGCCCCGACTTCATCTCAGTGTTGTTATATTTTCTGGTCCTTCGGGATCATTGATTTCAACTCATTTAGATTTGAAGATTGAATACTGCTTAAGCCGGTGCTAGGGGGCGTGGGCAGTGTTGCATTTTCCATTACTGCCCATGAACAGACTCAATCAAACCGAGTCTGCAATTTTCACTATTTGCATTGTTCTCGATGCTTCCGAGGGATCTTATTTCCAGATTTTATTTACTTCACAACAGCGGGTGTTAAGTGCTGTGTGGCGGCCGTAAAAAGACGCCCCGACTTCATCTCAGTGTTGTTATATTTTCTGGTCCTTCGGGATCATTGATTTCAACTCATTTAGATTTGAAGATTGAATACTGCTTAAGCCGGTGCTAGGGGGCGTGGGCAGTGTTGCATTTTCCATTACTGCCCATGAACAGACTCAATCAAACCGAGTCTGCAATTTTCACTGTTTGCATTGTTCTCGATGCTTCCGAGGGATCTAATTTCCAGATTTTATTTTTTTTACCTAGATGGAGATATCAAAATATCATCTGGCAGACAAACGGATAGACGGACGAACTACCGTTTGTCAATTTCAATGTATACTTTGTAGATTCATTCTCGAAAATACCTGAACCTTATTATTTTATTCGTGTTCTAGTGCAGAACAAAACAACGCAGTAATGTAAGAGGCGATATCCCGATTAACTTTTAATGTAGATGCTGTATTCTGTAGCATTATAAAGTGTCTATGAAAAGAAATAGATAGGTGCAAATTCTTACAAACGTAGAATATTTAAAATTTATTTAATCTTTTATTTTGAATTAATTTTAGCGAACATGCCATTTTATCAAATTTATTCTTAATATGATAGTCACCATTTGACTATATTGACTATATCTTACGTTATGAAAACATATTAATATGCCTGTATGTTCGGTAAAAGAAGTCTAGAAATTGCCTCTGATGGCATTTTTTGTTAAAGCTCGACAGCCATGTTCAATGTAAACATTATAAATTTCTAGGGGCTGTCACTTACTTAAGAACTTAATGTCAGAACACAAGTCAAGGGTCAAATTGTGCATTTTTGTTATATACGTCAGATTTTTGCCATTCTTGCTTCTTTTTTGATATAAACTTGCTATTTTTCGATGATAATTATGATATTGAGAAATAAAACAAATGACATCGTCTAGTTTTCTTAAATTTGAGACAGGCAAAAAAGACTCAAGTATTTTCTATAGAATGTCTTAAACCTTTGGTATGCGTTGACATTTTGTTGATATACAAATTCTATCTTTCTAAAAGATCTCTTTTGGGGCTAATACATTTCCAAAGGCTGGTTTGTAATCTGTATGGCCATTACAGGGTGAAAAATCTACAATGTGTATTCCATCAAAACTAGTACTTACTGTTGGTACTTCGGTGTAATCTATAAAGATATTCTTTGAAAGCACATAACATTACATTGTAGAAAAAAGCAGACTCGGTTTGGTTAAGTCCGTTCGTGAGAAAGTATGAACAGTGCAAATTCTTCTGAGTATTACTTGAAACAGCCTATAAAATGCCCTCAAATACAACTCTATTCCAGTACTTTACGCATTTGCAGTAGGAATTTCAAAATTGTGTGGGCGTTAATAAAAAATAAAATTTCAACTATGTACAAAAATCAAGCAATATCAAAGTTTGAAAATAGATATACGTTAACTGTAAATGTTATGGCTTGTTGCTTTCCATTGGCATGGACATTTTTATCTATTCAAATCAGCTAAAATTATTTCTTTGCATATTATCCTTAGGCTTTTATTAGAACTGGGAACCGCTTTAGTCTTACGTACAACTGTTTAATTAATTGTTTAAGATTTAATACAAAACTGGTTGTATGGAGGTCATTACCTGAAGAATCATTTATAGCTAACACAGAATTTAGTAGTATATCAAATTTTATTAGCATGACCTTTATGACTTGGAAAGAATAGATAACACATATTTTTCTTGTTATATATAACTATCCCGAGTGATTGGCTGATGATATGGCCCGGTAGAGCGAGCGTACCAATGTATCATGAGGATATCTCCGATGTTACAAATAAAAGAAACATGCGTAAAGGACTACTATACGATGCTACATACCAAATCCATTTCAATGTTTTCACGGTATAAGTCTATATAAATATTGTGACCCACCACACCCCCCACGGCCCCTAACCCTCGACCCCCATATTTGATCCTAGTGGGATGATTTGAAACATCATGGTAGAGGACTACTAGATAATGCTTCGTACCAAACATCAAAGCCCTAAGCCCTGTGGTTTTGGACAAAAAGTTTTCAAATTTTTTCGCTTTATAAGTCTATATAACCATGTGACCCGCAAAGCAGGGCTATACTTAACTTTTGTGAAATAATTAAACAACGTTCTTGTAATAGGACGACCAGATATCAAAACCCTACCGCATGTGAGTTTTGTCAAGAAGGCTTTTTTCCTTTCCGTTGCCATGGCAACCAAAGTTCTACACAGAAATCAATTCTTTGAACAATTTTAAAGAAGACCATCCAAGAAATACCCCTGTGATGTTTCATCACATTTAACCTGGTGGTTTAGGAGATATTGCTTGAAGGAGAATGTTGACAAGTAACGGACGACGGATTACGGACGATGGACGACGGACAATCACTGACCACAGTAGCTCTCCTTCCTCCCAGGTGAGCTAGAAATGAATAAAAACATAAAAGTCCCACTATACAAGATATGTGCGTCTTAGCTTGACATATTCACTGTATTTGCTAAGTAGAGATCTATTGTTTTGCATTTCAAACCACTTGTTACTGCTCTTGATATCCTACACTAACTTGTTTTCAAGCATGGTATATATTTTAGTTACTATTGAACCACCCTGTCTTACCATTTTGATTAGTTGAAACTTCATCTTTGTCACTAATCATAAGATTATCGATAGTCTTTTTTAAAGATGATAATGAGCACATTAAAAAATATTAAAAAAAAATCAGAAAATTAGGTGACACTAAAAAAGTAGGGAAAATATAGTATTCTTCTATATGTACCTCTGGAGGCATCGGTACCTTCAAATTGTAAATTGTAAATTTATATATATTTTCATGCATATCAAAGAAAAATGTACATTTTCACTAGATGAATTTCTACAATAGCATTCTATTTTAGTTAAAATACTGAGTACACGTATAAAATGATGATATTTAACTATTTTTGCGTGGACGAAATGACACAAACGTAATATTATAAAACGATTTATCCCAAGCATTTTCATCATTTCTGTGGATTCTGGAGAGCATATCGTATATGTAAATGTTACCTAGAGAGGAAGCTATATTTCTTACAAAGTGTTGATTTCTTTTGCATTGACTATAAAAAATGATGATTTATTGCACACATATGGGGAATGTGTTTAAAAACGAAATGAATTGTATGACTACGTTCAGTAATGAATTATGCATAAATAATATATCTCATATAAGTTGTCAGAATCACTCTACTATCATGTACTAAACCAAGTATTTTCAGTCCGCCTGCTTAGCTCCTAACCTTTAACCTGCTGGCGGCAAGTGATTCTGCCTTTGCGACCATTGCAGACCAAGATCAGCCTGCACATCCAAGCTTGCTGTTCATGGTCTTATCTGTTCGCTATTCAGTCAGTAAATTTTCAGTGAACACCCCTTCAAATAATACATAATATTGCCAAAACTGAATGATGGACCAGTCCTTTTTTGAAATTTAGCAGGGTAAAGGTTAATGTGAATGCACTCATGTGACGTTTGATTAAATTATACGTAAATTAGAAAACCTAAAAGGCGACGACTCCTTTTAAGTTTCATGTTATCCTAAGGATATTGTTTATACTAATATCGGAGCATTAAGAAAGAATGCCGTTAGAAGAAAGCAAAATAAAAAATTGATAGCAGTTTTAGGTGTTATTCTAACCAGGCATAAGTACGTCAGGTAAGCAAAAGCATTAAAATTACGCACCCACATCGTCAAAGGAAGAAACTTGAGGGAACATTTTAAGTAAGCATGTCAGTAAAATGTGAAAATGTTTTTAAATCACTTAAAGGCTATTAATTGTCCATCTACAATTTTACCTGTGTTTCCTTTTTATATATTAAAATTCAGTTTTGTAGTTTACACAATTTTTGTATATGCTTCAAAACTATATTTTTGCAAAATGTGTAGTATGGATTTAATTGATAGCCCTGTTACATGTCAGCCTGGATAATTCCGCAAGAATATGACGTTGAATTACATACAAAAGTCGTAAAAGGCTCCGTGCATTCAAAAGAAATACAATCTTTACAAGTATTTTAATGTTTCTGAATGTCAATCATCATGTTCTTGAACCGGATATAATGCTTATATCAAAATATCTGAAAGCTGCAGTGACTGACACTGTATTAGTTTTCATAATTCTATTTTGCAAGTCTTCAATATTACTCAATTACGTTTAATATGACTGTCAATATTGTATCTCTACAATATCATTGCCAATATTATTGACCATGGATCGGCCGATTTTAAAAGAAAATGTTCTCAACGAGGGGAGATTAACAAAAGTAAATATCATTAAGGCTGTTAAGTAACATCGAAACCGTTGACAGTAAAACAAGTATATCGACATATGGTATATATAATTGAAACTGTATGATTGACAGATTTTAGTTAGGGAGAAAACGTAACTTGTTCTAATGAAATGCACTTTTAACTGACGTTGACTCAGGGACGGATTCAGGATTTGAAGTTGGGGACGGGTGGGGGCGTAAAATATTTGTAGTAGAGGAGTTATGTGGTCCGGAGGCATGCCCCACCCCCTCCGTAAAATTATCAAATGGTTGTGTACAAAGTTTGAATAATATGTTTTCCCTATACTGCTCTTTCTAAGCACGTGGTAACTTAATAATGCTTCCGCAGGAATCTTAAAAATTTCTGTTATGAAAAATCACACATCTGTTATCTAAAACAGAGTCGAAATGGAAAGCGTACAGACTAACTAAAACGGTGCTAAACAAAAAAGACGCTAAATGTCCCAGTAAAAGCTGGTCATATAATGAAAAACTCTGAGACGAAATACGAATTAAGATTTCTGAAAACATCCTCTTTCTTATGATTGATTTTTTACCTTTTCATAATTGTGTCCCCATATAATGTCTTTTGCTTTACTTGCAAATAAATGTGTTGAGTAGGAACCGTTATAACGTGTGATGTTTGCTGGTTGATCATTATCCATTAAGTCATAACCAGTCATAAATTTTCCCCACCAGTTGCCAGTTTCGTGCGTGTAGTAGTCAGAATGTCCGCTGAGAAATCCTTAAAAGTACATAGAGGTATAAAATGAACTATCGCACTGAACGCACTTTACATTTTTCAGATATAAGCACACAAAAAATTCTGATCTGTTTTAAAGCAAAAATAATTAAACAAAACAAAATCTAAAACTTAATACTGCATTTTACACGGTATTTCTAATATAACCAAGACATATAACTAAATCTAAACTTTACCAAATAAATTCAATTTCTTGTTAGCACACAAAAGTAATAGTGTATTAAAAAGTTGGGTGAAATAATGCTTTTGATACTCTATCTTCGCAATTGTCCGTAAACATCGTGTATAACACCTTCGGAGTAGATCGCCAGTTTGTCTGGTCCCTCTAATTACGAGTTTCACCATAAGATTTTACTGCTTTGAAAACCAAGTGTGAATTTGAAAACAAACACCTTTCTGCGCTGTATACATGTTTATAGTATACAGATTAGCCTTGATCTAAACGAATTTAGATTTTATGTCATACTGTAGACCTACGCATTTTTTATTGCAGGCCAGATCGATTTCATTTCGAATACCAGTCACCCGCTGCCATTTAGTATTGTAGAGGTTTTCACTCTTTGATGGATAGTAATAAGCCAGTTTGCGTGAAAAGGCTTCATTCTTGAATGGTTCGCGCCATTCCGTATTTCATCGGACATTGGTGTTTCAGGTACCGCCCATTGGTTATTTTAGCGCTGCTGATACTGCGCTAATACAAGTACGCGCTAATATGTCTAAACTATTCAATATAAGGTGTTTGCGCTAAAATTTAGCTGCGCTAATATAAGTACACTTACAGTATGCTATTGAAATTATGTCAAAATTGTTTGATGAGCATCCCGGGAATTGCATAATAACATGATAGTCCGAAACAATTAGTATAACTATATTTGATATTAGACTTCAAGGTAGAAAATATTCCTACATTCGCATAATTCTATCCATGTATCCATGTACCAGTATTCATTCTAAAACATAATATATAACATGTAACTCAAAACAGTATGCGCTTTAACCTTTCATATAAATGGTGAAAATAAAGTCCCATTTGAATTAATTAAAAACCGAAAGATTATTTATGTTTTGAGGGCTTAACTTCTCACCGACAATAAAAAATCATACGGCGAATATCCAGCTTTTGATTACGGAAAGATACTCGGCGTGTTACTACTACGGGCGGTCACCTAATAGGGCAGGACCACCGACATTCCGTAAGGCAGCAGAATGGCTCCCTCACACGAAGGCATTCAACAACCACACACTTGTGATGGGCAAATGATTAGCAGCGCGATCTTAACTATTCGGCCATGGAGGTACCGTGCATGATAAAACAAAACTGTACGACATAACAGAATCTGGGATAACTGTAATATTTCAAACGTTGAAAGAGGCAAATACGGAGAACAACTGGACCTGAAAGTCCAGCAATATTGCAGTTCATGTTGAAAATGTGTACACATTTTCATTTTAATAGTCTGGACACTGCATGGAAAGACGAATATACTGAAAAGCACGAGTGACGGACTGACTGACTGACTGACTGATTGAAGGTCAGACGGACGGAGATTTCCGATTACACTTGGCTCCAATACATTTGAGCATAATGCAGCGATAAGTAACTTATAATTATAGTATATTATTCAGTACACAAGAAGAAGCGTTTCCAGATTTAATGTATGTTTTCTAGAAAACATAAAATATGTATAAGTTACTTATAGCAGTTGCCCATTAAATATACATATAACATAAAACCAGTCAGAGAAACCGTTATAGAGGAGCTTAATATGAAGCAATTTCATACTCTTATATTCTAACAACATGGACAAAAAATCATAGCGTTTATCACGTAAGAAAAAACATAATAGGAAAATCTGAAGTGTAGCTTTATGCAATACCGTACTCTAAAAGCAATAATTCAAAGCAATATTGGCTGGTTTGATTACTTTGGTGTTCTTCTGGGGGCAAATATAGGTATGTAGACGTTTAACGTCCTGACAGAAAATAATTTTCAAAGAAACTTCTCTTTTTCTTTTTTTCTTTTTTTTTTCGTACCAAAAAATGTATCGAATCCTCTATTGATTGGTAAAAAATCAGGTTTATAGAAACCAAGATGCCACTTTCCAATCATATGTGTAGAATAACCTGCTGCTCTCAACTTATCTGCAATGGTAGGATTATCTAGTGGCAATCCTGAACGAGTCGATGGCCATAAGACCCAGTGGAGACCTGTATGAATCTGAAGTACAAAGATATATTTTTATTTTTATTAAATGTCTGAAGTTTAAAATCTACTAACAGTGGTATTATTTTACGTTTAAGCCCGTTTAATACTTCATTTCAAACAATATTAAGGTATTACATTTGTTGTTTTTTTCATCATCATTTGAGTTACACTCTGCCGGATGATTTTCATATGAATAACACCGGGGCGATAATTGTTTGAATAAAAGCTGCCGAAAATACCTGTGCCAAAAAATGTTCCAACTATTTGATCATTGGACAGAGTAGACAATACTATAAAATAAAATTTTAAACTAAACTCGTTTTATATATATAAATCAAGATGGTTAAACGCGACAGCAATACGATGGTAACACTACAATGGTGAAGCGCGACAGTACAATGGCGAAGCGCGACAGTACGATGGTGACGCGCTAATGTTCGATTGAATCTCACCATCGTACTGTTGAGCTTTGCCATCGTACTGTCGTATTAACGCTATCGTTCTGTCGCGCTTCGCCATCCTACCGTCGTAAATTCGCGCTTCGCGTTCATAGGGAGCAGTCGCTCGCCATAACGGAACACCGTATTTATCATTAAGTACTATACATGCATTCAGAAATTACAACCTCTCCATATCATAGCTGTATAAAGAAAATGTAAAAATAATAAATTTGATGACAAGTGCATAAATGACCGTTTAAATGTGTTAACGCTTTTGATATCAGTATAAACCTAACGGTAGGAAAAACCTAAAAGTTGTTGTTCTTTTTATTTTGTTACATTGTTACTTTTTAAAACTAATACAAGTTCATCATAGAATTTAAAGAAAATAGTAAAATGTAAATATCACTGGCACCAGATCAGAAAAAATACCTCTGTATATGTTATACCCTACCAACTCCCCCCCCCCCCCCCCCCCCCCCCCCCTCACGCCCCCACCCCATTTCACTTGCGCATTTCATACTTACAACGCACAGTTCGGTATGTACTTTGGATATTGAACAAGTGGTAACTTATCTTCCATTGTGTATCGGTCAGGTTTCTTTAATAGTTCTTATCTTAGAGAAACAGCGCATAGTTTGTAGCTTTTTAACTTTGCAGAAAAAAACTTGGTTGAACTTCTTTAGATTACAAAACTGTTCTGATTGGTTGATGTCAAAATGTATGTCAGTCGTCGTTTAACTACAAGTGTATGCTAAAATTTGTATATGCAGCATAAATGTGCAGTATGAATAAAATAAACAGTACAGATGTATATCATTGTATGACTTCAAGTTCAAACTCCTTTCTAAAATGAATTTCATTCATCATTTCGAAATTTATTATAAAACTTTGAATATTTTGCAATCTGTTTTTGTTTATTGTTTACATTTCGCCTTACATGTGCACAATACTGTGACATCTAGACCGGATGCTTATTAGGGAAGTTCACGCATTTCTTTTTGAAATGACGAAAGGATAATATATGTTGAGTATCTCTGAAATATGAATTATTGAGACAATGTGATTGGTGCACGATGGAAGATAAATTACCGCTTGTTCAATATGCTTAATACCCATTCAACGAACTGCACGTTTTAGGTGAGAAACGTACGATTGAAATGGGCAAGTGCATTTTCCCGTTCATGACAATGGTTCTTGTAGTATACCTAGACTTAGGGTATAACATGTACAGTTGCATTTTCTTTCTGTTCTGGTGCCAGTGGTAAAAATAGATTCATTATGGAAACTGACTAAAGGATCCATTTGATATACTTCAATAAAATATTGCTCTTAAAAAGGGTATAAACACTATAAATAGAAACAAACTTAATAAATATAAATAAATTAGAAACAGAATTGCAAAATGATGTAACAACTAAAGATTTAAAGATGTAAAGAAAACGGAAAAAGAAGAATTTGAACTGTTTACACCTTGATAGTCTCAATGATAGTGTGTCCGATTAAAAATCACGTTTTACTAACGGCAAAAAAAACTACTGTTGGGAAACGGAACGTGAAAAAAGTAGTAAGTACTAATATTTGAAATTAGCCTTGTAGAGTTTTCCCGATCAAATGAAATACTATCAGAAACCACGAACGTTCAACTGATACACAAATATAGAATATATTACACCTTTTTCCCTTGGCACAATATTGTGAACAATATATACATAAACAGCGTGCCATTTTTAAATTGATATTTGTCTACATTTCAGAATAATAATCAGACTAGGTGGCTTACCAGAATAAAGTAGGAATTACGATACTATTCCTAAGAGTATCTATTGAGCAAGTTTCTTTCACATTATACAGAAAAGACTATTGTTGTCTTCAAACTAATTCAATTGTCTCAACAATATGCTAGATCAGTAAAGTTTGATGATTATTAATACTTGTTAACAGCATATAATTATTAGAACGAACATAAGTAACATAATATTATCAGGTGACTTCAATTTAGATATGTTTAAGCCTATAACAGTGAGTGTGTTCGGGTTTAACATCTTTCTCAACAATTTTTCAGTCATATGAACGACGGTGTCTACTTGTAGCAGTGAGCACAGTGCCCAACTTTATAGTGCTGCCTCACTGGAATTTCACGCCGTAGACACATGACCTGATACCCCACCCAGTCACATTATACTGACACCGGGCTGACCAGTCCTAGTACTATCCTCTTAATGCTGCGCGCCAAGCGAGGAAGCTACTAGTACCTTTTTTTACGTCTTTGGTATGACGCGGCCAGGGATCGAACCCACGACCTCCCGCCCTCGAAGCGGACGCTCTACCACTAGGCTACCGAGGCGGTAAAGCCTATAACACAAAGAACTATTAATGACATAGCCACACAATATAACATGACACAATTAATAAATGAACCCGAACATTTCACTGAATCATCTAACCCTCTCATAGACATTTTCCTTGTTTCCTCCACATGTAATGTGTACACGTCAGGGAATGGAGATCCATGTCTTGACCAAAAAATCAGATCACTGTCCTATATATTGTTGTCTCAACTACTCTAAGCAACAACTAAAAACTTACAAAAAATGTTATGGAAATTTGACCAAGGCGGCTACGACAGCTTAAGACTAGAGGCAGCATCTACCAACTGGGACTCCCTAGCAGATGCCGATATTGATACATATGCAATTAATTTCTTTCAGCATATCATTTTCCTATCAAAAACAAAACAAAACATATTCCTAACAAAATAACTATAACTAGACAAGTCGACCCTCCGTGGATGCACAATAAAATACGAAAACTCAGCAGAAGAAGGCTAAAAGTACACTTAACGGACCATCTATAGACAATTAAATAATAAAACAGCCAAGCTCCTCAGAAATACAAATCACATCTCTCTCAAAACCTGACAGATAAATTAAAAAACAAATCTCAAACCAACAGATTACTGGAAAATATTAAAGAAAATCATATCACCATTAACTAACTCAGCAGTGCAAACCTTAAATGATAATTGAAATCTTACTACATTAGACACAGATGCAAAATAAGAGGTGCACAAGTACATATCATGATAAAGACTCATGCAAGGTTTTGTGAGTCTATATCATATACTTTCTGAGCAAGGCGTGTCACAAGGTGAAAATGTGCATTCTTAATTATTTCAGGGGTCATAACTCTGGAAATAGGGGGCGGTGTCAGACGAAAAATAGGAGGTGCGCAAGTTCATCACGATAAAGACCCATGCACGGTTTCATCAATTTATATCAAATACTTTTTAAGCTAGGCGCGTCACGAACTTCGGACGGACGGACGCACGGACAAGACAAAATCTATATGCCTCCACCACTCATTGGGGCACAAAAAATTGTTTAACCCAACATATATTAGTTAGAAAAGGTATATTGAAACAGTAGAAGAAAACTTGCTGCACATGATATAAATGGGATGATAGACAATGGTAAGACAATCTGACTAAAGTACTTGATCTTCTTAACGAAGATCTCAGAATGACCCATTCACATTCGTCTTCTGTATATTTTGGATTTCCAATTTTGCTATTTTTTTTTTCGCAAATCTATTTTTATTTGAACCAGTCAGGCGACTTGTTTCAACAAGCATTTGGCTGAACCATCAAAATAGCGTCGAATGTCAAAGAGTAAGAACAATGTGCAAACATTTCGGGGCTCGAACCCGAGACCCCTCGCTTAGAGGGCAAGTGCCCTACCGACTGATCTAACCGCTATCTGACACATTTTGTGACCAAGTCACGTAAATATAAAAAAAACAGGCTAAATACAGATTTTTAAGCTAACGAAATGTTGTAAGTAAGCCTTCTGATTGGCTAGCGGAAGGGTCGTCAGAACGAGGCTACCAATAGCACGTCTTTAGATCCTAAGCGTAGCGTAATAGGAGATGTACTTTAGTCAGATTGATGGTAAGAGTACTGGCCGGATTACTAAACAAATCTTTGACATTTGTAATGTACTGCTTTGTCTATGTCACTGTTCTCTGAAAACCTCGAATAAACAGTGCATCTACAGAGCTTTTTTGCGTTTATGGCATGGACTTCTGTTTGATAGGTACTATTAGAGATGTACACGCGTAGACCGATGTGAAGATGGATAACGGATTAGCGACTAAAACCGGAGAGTTTCTCAAAGTAATTACCGTAATAAACAAGTAAGGAGCGACAGCTTAAATTATGCATATACTTTTATTTCTTATTTAAACGATAAACCCTATGGATCTCCTCCTGCACACTAAAGTTGCATATATCTTCACAGTAACAGACAACAATCTTTTGGGATTGCACCACACACAGATTACATATCTATGTAATAGAAAGAGCATTGAAACTCGAGGGTAAACGATTTGTACGAGGGGGCGTAGCCCCCGAGTATAAATCGTTTACCCGAGAGTTTTAATGTTCTTTCTGTTTTGTATCATAGCCATCCATATATGGTAGTTGTAGGCGTTCCACATACAGAAGTTCAGTGAGTACTTAAAATCCTTGCTTTACAAATGTGTAAAGCCCAGGTAAAATAAACTAATGCGAGAGCAGAAAATCAATAAGATACACTTCGTTGTCTACTGTAACAGTTCCAGACATGCTGGCATACTTTCCTATCCAACAGTGCGGTAACTAGCGTGCGGGTATTAAATACCTGCACACTTTTAGTTATCGCACCCTGTACTCAGTGTATACGATTTACCTGCACCAAATTTGTTAAGAAAAAACACCGAGCTATGATACAAATATCTATATTTGGCCTATTGTGTGTACAACTGATACTCTATATCTTCTGTGATTTCCGTCATATCGTAAACACATTAAATTGCCCTTTTTGGCCGCGTTTCATTCGTAATTGAATTGTGCAGTAAGGTGTTAAAATGGAATGTCCGGTTGGACATATTTTGTAAGTTAACAGAATACAGATGTGAGGAAAATGCAAATCTCCTGTATCAATTTGGCGCATTAGCCTATACGTTTGTGCACCGTTCTGGTGAAAATGAAACACTGACTCAGTATTATTTATAACCACTGATAGTAACCACAACCTGTGTATGAAGACAGTGGGAATTTCTATGATCTGGATAAGACTCGTGTTGTTTATCAGTAGGGATATATAATTCATGGTTGGTGCCATCTATGGCTCAAACAGCAACATGTAGAGGCCCACGTCATCACAACTTCTGCAAGTTCTGAATATGTGGCCACGGTATATACGATGCAGGAACAAAACTCTTCCTTTTAGTGTCAATGTACTCACACCAAACGTGCTTGACAACTTCTGAACGGTTTGATATATCCTCAACCACATTAAATTATCACCCACCCACTTTTCTCAAGATCACCGATTTACAGATCGCGGGTCGTGAGTTTGATCCTTGGGTGGGTCGTATGTTTTCCGTGACGATTTGATAGAAGACAATGTGTCTTAAGTCATTCGTCTTCCTCAACGTCTGATTCATAAAGTTACTTGCGGAGAAAAGGTTTGTTTTTGACATCGGCTAGGTTAACTGCTCGCCGTTACATTACTGAAATACTGTTGAAAAACGGCGTTAAAGCCAAAACAAACAAGCAAAATCAACCACATTAAAACTAACAATATCTTGTTCCTTTTAGATAAAACATTAGCCTGTGACACGGTCAGTCCAATCAAATTCACAAATTGTAGGAACGTTTCAGGACTTTCATCAATATTTCAAATAAATTCGTACCGTTGATACTAAAACAACTGAAAAAGGTACATTTCAGTACACTAGTAATTGATTTCCAGGTCTCAAAGAAGCATGCATAATACACCGAGCAGAGGGCCCGACAGAAGTTGATCGATTTGAATTATGGTAGACAGTACATATCTTTGATAATCGGAAATGTTAAGTGTAGGCCTTGTTTGAATTAACTATTATCCAAAGAGATACCGCTCACGTTGAGGGCCCATTATTCTCTAAACAAAACATAAATTTTCGTAAATACATTGAAGAAAGAGTGCTTATAATTATGTGAAAAAGTGGCATTCATACATGTACGATGTATACAAGGCTAACTATATGCACGTGTTCCAGTATGCTGTACGCAAACTATAGTAATTACGTTGGTATTAGTCAAAGGAAGTGCCTCAAGTCTGAAGGACTAGCTTATAGATCATACTATTGACCACCGGGTCATTCAACTGGTGTCTTATTACGTAATAAAAGAAATAAACGCTCATACTTATTTTTATCAGGGTTTAATTTTAATCCTGCAAAATTTAGTGTTGAATATAAACCTGTCATCTAGCAAACAATTATGGACCATAAGAAGTCATGTTAAAGTTACAGCTATATCCAGCTATAGTTAGACAATGATGGTAGATGAGTTACACATAGATGTTTTATGCTGACGTAACCTACCTGTACGCGCAAAGATTTTACACAATTGTGACCATACAAGAGCTGTGCGAAAGCAATTCTATATGCTATGACCATATGCATAAAACAATTTTGTATGCTGTTACCTTTGACCAAATTACCTGAAATAGGGATCTACTGGCTACAGACAAGCATTCTATAAAGATAAGGTCAGTAGGGTAGGTGCTGAAGAATTTCAAAACCAAGCAAGTTGATTTCAAGGAGGGCTGAATCAGCCCTGTGTCCCGGGGCGTTATCTTGGTCGAATTTTATGCGCTCGCGGTCGATATTGGGGCGTTTCTTCTTTCAATGCCTGCATCAAGTCACGCCTGAGAACCAGAAGTGATAAAATTAAGTAAAACTTAGAATCGTGACAGAAACGCCAAAAACAGTGTATTTTTAACATATTATTTTTATTAACATTAAATTCAAATACTTTTAAATATCTACAAATTAGATCTAGTTAAAGTATATGTTTTCCATATACAGGACTGGGATTTCGTCTCCGCGTCGAAGTGCCATAACCAAGTCTCTTCGATTGTAACTATGCGGTCAAGGAATTCTTCGCCTTCACGCTCATACCGGAAGACGAACTCTTCTGAGCAGCGAACCCTGGTTTCCCGCTCGTGATCCTTGAAGAGTCGCGGCACCCTGCGCGCGCTCACTTTAGACATGCCTTACTCTATTTTTAAAATGTCAATCACTGCAGAAGTGGAAACATCTAGTTCTAACTAAACTTCTAAAAGTATGTCACCTTTCACTGTACACCATACCTTTTATGTTCGCTGAAATTGAACATTTCACCTTAGACGGCCGGCCACACCGATGATCGTCATCTATAGAGCATCCTTATTCCCGAAACTGTCGATGCCATTTAAGGACAAGCGCCCTTCTGCATTTCTTGGTTGTACTGGAACTGTAACATCTTTAATGCTTCACTTGGTGTCTTGTCTATTCCCTAATCCTACGTAAAATTTAATAGTTGCCCTTAACTCGACGTCGCACGATGAAGTCATGGTTTTGAAATTTCGTTTAGTGACAACGCCGTTAAAATGTTTATAGATTTCAACCGGAAAGACAAACAAACGTGAATATTTCCGGTAAGATTCATATGCGGAAGTAATCTATTAAGAAATGGTGAAAAGTGCATAATTTTAGACGGGCTCCGTGTATGCGCGTTGCTCTGGACACTGATGACTTAGCGATTTATATAAAATGCATTTGTATTTCAACTGCAAGCTTATTAGAAAATATTAAAGTTTATTTTAAGTTTCTTAGTAAAGCGACAAATAATAAGGACGTTATACGAACAGTCTACGAACTTCCCTATCATCCCTCGTATATTTGTAGAAATCAATTGGAAATGCAAAATGGTAAGAAATTATAACCTCTATTTACCTATATTGGTTTGCTACCAGGATATCTCATGCTGAACACAGTTTCCATAACTTGCATTTTTCGTTTAGGTTGTTGAAATATCCTAATATCAAACAAATACAAATGGAAATGGAAAACTACCAGTATATTGAAATAAAAAGAAGTCGTTGAGTTTTACCATTAATACATTAAAGGAGATTAATTACGATAATTCATAAAAAATAATTCGACATGCATCTTAAAGGATCTAACACTATGTAATAAGTCCTTTTAAATATCTCAAAAATAAAGTAAAGGAAACTCAAACAGTATATATACTTAAAGCATGTGATTAAGTGTTGCTTGAATGTGACTGACCTCCTTTAAATGGCATCGAAAATATCGGGTTATGATACGATAACTCAAATAAGTAAGAACAAGTAGACTTCTTTTAAAAAAGAAACCTAGGAGAGGTCCAGTGTTGCTCCTTTTAAAGTTATATCAGAGACATAGATAACAATTGTTATCGATGTCTCTTGTTATATGATAGGTTGTGCTATAGACGAAAAGCAGTTTCCCTGTTGCAAGTCACTGTGACCTACTAGGGGTCAAAGTCACGGTGACCATGACCTAATGACCTCAAAATCAATAAGTCATCTCCAGGTTATGATCAACCTAGGCCAGTCCGAGGAATGTAGGCCCAAGCATTTCCTAGTTACTGAATTTCATTTAAAAATGTTCAAAAGCTACCACTGCAATAATTGTATACTGAACTTGGCCCTGGTGAAAGCTGCCAAATTAGCATCTTACGATTTTTGGCGAGAACCTCACCTGACAGGCTTGTTTGTCAACTGCCCCGTTCATTCGGGCCCAAGAGAATAGCTTCCGAGAAGCTTTAGGAAAGATTACAAGAAAATCCAAATCGAACGGACGTCTGCCGAAAGTGGAAAATATATCATTCTTTTTTAAATGTTTTTTTACAGAGATATTTATTGTTAATGTGCTATTTGAAAAAAAAATCTAAACATTTTATTTGTTCTAGTTTGTTACTAAGTTTGTAAGATTTATATGTCGAATTGCCGCCTTGTTTTGATCACGTGATTAACATCTCCAACTATCGAAGCTCGAAAGAACTCTACTTATTCCGGCAGATCTTCCGAACGGGGCAAACGAACCCGCCATTTAAACAATAAATTTATTTAATTGAACGAAATACATTTTAACGTGATTCAATTCATATGCATATCTTTGAATACTGCGAACAAATTTAAGAATAGTAAATATATATCTATATATTTTTTATTTGTTAATAATTGAAACATTTCCAACATTTGTAACAATAGTATCACACTATATTTATTTAATTTAAACGAACAATCATTTTCGTCTTAGAAGATTTCAAAACTTACTTGTGCGCAAGCGCATTGGGTTAATTTAGACTGGCTTACCGTAATTTGCGCTAGAAAGTGAAATCAAAATGTATTAAGCCTATGCGGCTTTTCGTATGTTTATTTTACAGTCGTAATAAGAACATATTTGTAGAAATTTTGAGTGAAAAGCCTTTGTTAGTTTTTTCGTGACCGGAAATTAAGTTAATTCTAAATAGGCATTCCTTGGTTACGTCTTTAAATATCAAAGGAAGTAGTTTAAATAATATCCAAACATGAGACGATGGGTATAAAGTACTGCTGAAGTATTTAGATAACCGCAAGGTCAAATATCGTATTTATAAACAGTTTATATACTAAGGTTCTTATAACACGAGTTTTCAAGACACATACATTTACGATAGAAATATCCAAATGGAGTTATTATATTATTAGGTGTAAAGGCAAAAGAAAAATGTGAGTAGAGTAATAGCAAAGACAGAAAAAGTGTAAATACATTAACATTCTGAAGAAACAGGGAAATGTATGACATACCTGATATCTGCCGGAGAGAAGCTGACCACGGGTTGGTGTACATACTGGTTGGACATAATAGTTCTCTAGTCTAACACCCGACAACGCAAGTTTATCAATATTTGGAGTCTTAATTTCGGATCCATGGTAGCCAACGTCATTAAATCCAAGATCATCTGCCACTATAAACAAAATATGCGGCCTTTTTTGTGTGTTTTGTGGTAAGGTCTCAAATATGTATTGAAGTGAGTTATCGTGATTTTGCAAAACACGTAATGTCGTTCTTCTGTGATATTGCAATTTTATCAAAAATAAGCACCCCCAAATAATTCCAGCCAATAGAAGTGCTATTTTAAATTTCATGATTTGAGTCTATCAAAATTATACTATAAACCATTTTCTTCCACCAAACGTTGTAATAGCCAATATATAAATCTAACTTTTATGTTCATACTGTGAAATCATTTATGTTCTTACAGGAAGACCAATGTCCGTTGAATTTGTGTTTGAGAAAACCTATGAAATTTAATATCAACGAATCAAATATTTTATGTTCAAATGACAATGTACAAGATTTTATCCCAATGAAATAACCGTTTTGTTTTAAGCCGTAAAATTGTGCTCCAACTGAATTGAATGATTTGCATAGCATTGGCAAGACATGCTATCAATCGAAATATTTTTATACAATTTATAAGACACAAGTTAGAAATCGGCAACATCAACAAAGTTTATAAAAAAACTACCCGAGGTTTCCTAGCTATCTGCTGCTTCTCATGATTCGTTTATTGGTTTTTAAGCATGTTACATCATTTGTGCTAGTACCACTTGTCTGTTTTAAAATTATTTTTTTTCGCGATTATGTTTTTATTTGTTTTAAAAATAACCTTACCGTCATTAACCTAACTAATCGTTGTTGACCGTTATTAAGCGTTATTAACAAAACAAGACTACTAACTAACAAATACAGTTTCAAAGTTTATGCAATATATTGAAACATCGCAAAAGTATTTATATATACATTTTTTTCTGCAGTTATTGGCATTTTATGTAAGTAATAATTCTTAATCGTCTTTCAATATGTTTTAATTCCTAGTCATTGTATATGCGATATTTGAAATGTGTTTTAATTTGTGTTGTACCATACCATACCATGTATTTTATATACTGAAATAAATAAATCAATCAAATTTCCAAACAAAAAGGTAAAAATCACACTACGTATAACTTAAAGACCATAAAGATATCCCAATGAAATTGTCTCTCTTTTTTTGCCCAAACCACCAAATATCATGTCCCTACGTTCCTATTAACATATTCTAGATATGTATGTTTGATTTGTGTTTCATGTTGTGTTCCATTAATTCTTTAGGTAAATATCAATTTCAAAAAGAAGTTCATTGCTGCTGATTTTTTTGTAGTTTTTACATGTTATGCATTTATGAATTTGACTTCAGTCGATAAGTTTTGAATGTTAAACTAGATTAATTATTTCTATACGAATTGTTCTTGTTTTGTTAGATATCTATACAAAACATTTTACCCTTCTCTCATATTTAGGAGAAACAATAAAAATATGTGTTGTCTATTAAATGCAATATCATTACGACAATAAATTTGCAGTATTTGCATGATTATTGAAATGTTTGCAACAAAATCATCAATTATTGAAAACCTGTTACATCTTAAAATAATATAGCTGAAACAGAATGTCAGTCACACAAGTGTTGTCAAATTTCCACCAAACTACAATAGTCCAATAGCTGTAAAGCGGCTAACAGTGCAGATAAGTGAGCTGTTCTATAACAAATCCGTCAAATCAATAAAGCTGGTTTTGATGCTGCTTTATGTATGCCCAAATTGCACAGCGCAATTAAACTGTTTTAGTGTATACATATACATGTATACCCAAGTCTTTGTTATTATTGCTAACAAATTAGTAGTTTCGTTCAATAAGGGACAGAAAACTATACAAGCTGTCTCTGAAATTCACTTTAATCAATGTGATTAAATGGATTCATACTTCGCGAAAGGAATTTATTACATTCGACACGGCGAGCTAATACGTGTTATGCTCGAGGCAACAATTTTGCAATATAAGGTATTATTGATTGAGAAAATGTATACAAACACGTCAAAACCATAATACATCAGAACAAATACTTAGAAATGTTTAGCTGTTCAGACAAGTTAGCACATTCCACGTCAAATTTGCTAACCCATTAAATCTAGATTCAATGCTGTTTCACATATCAACACATTTGCACTAGTTCAACCTTTTTATAAGTCGTTTCAAAAATCAGTTGAAATATGCCTGAAACTTTTGCATCCCAATTTAATTGTAAAGCATGTGTTTCTTACTGGTCTATGTTAAAACATAAGTTGATATGACATTCGTAATTCTTTTTATGATATACTGTTCATAATATAAGAGTCCGTGTACTTCAAAAGTTACATTAATGTCACTCCTTTAAAATAATTACATACATGTTTCTCTTCAACCTCTACCCATTTCATTCTATTCCCAAGCTTCTAAGGATTGGACATAACATAGGTTTTATTAAATCTAATTTCAATTCTACATGTGGCAGTTTTACCAAGATAAGATATCATTTCCTATCGAATGACAATAAGATATGTCATTAGCAGTTAAGCATATGATGTTCTCGATGAAACATTTATAGAGTATACATTTTTGGAAACACACGCACACACGCACGCACACACGCAAGCACACGCATATAAACATACATCCACACACGCACACGCACGCACAAACGCACACTTATCGGTTTGTACTTACATGTAGAAAAAGACTTAAATGCTTTTTAGAGGTCTTATGCCAAAATAAATGCATCACGCTGTTACATTGTCCGATGTAAAAGTAAAATTATTTTGTGGTGTAAAAATAAAACTTATAACTTTGCAATTTCCCTGAAAGTCACTACTGTACAGTGTAACGTGATCAATGTGACACACGACATCAAGTGAAATACACTATCATGCCACTACACATGTTAAATATACCACAGTTGTTGCACACACGCGTTATTCACCTACATTCCTTTCACCACAATTATTTGCAGATATGTTAGATTCGTAGCAACTGTGGCAATGCCACTTTCTTACAATAAAAATATTTATAAATATTATAGAATTATGTTACTTCTTACAGATTTTTAACTAAATACATAAATAACTTTGAAACCAGCAATCTCGTGTGTTAAATACTAAATACTCAAGAACTCTTTTTCGCAATGGTCTGAGCTCGAACAGAGATAATATAATTATAACAGTCTGGCAGCTCGGGTCGTATTGCTGCATTCCTTTTATTATATATATATATATATATATATATATATATATATATATGTGTGTGTGTGTGTGTGTGTGTGTGTGTGTGTGTGTGTGTGTGTGTGAAGTAGCAGCTTCAACATCAATGTTCGTGCGTGCTAGAAATTACAAATGGCATATTTTTTTTTAATTTAACGTCTATTATTTAACTGGTCAATCAACATTTGCATATACTTCCATACTGTGTCGTATTGAAAAAAAACAAGGACATTTCATGTAATTTCTTTAAAACTTACTGTTATATTCCCATAAATGTTGATTTTATATGATACAAAAATGCGAACTTGAATTTCAAATGTGACGATAATACTATGCCATTAACAGAATAAACAGTTTCTCACTGCAGGAGGTCTCTCGCTCTTTTATGAAAACGATAAAGATTATGAGCACTTTATTGCTCTCGTCGAACTTCAAAGACATTCTTCTATTAGCTTATTTTCTGACATCGCTTACATAATAAAACACAAACTTCATTACAGTTATACTAATACGATTTTGAAATTCTTACGCATATTACAAACTCCTTTGTACCTCTCCTTCATACGGCTATAATGAGTACAGACAAACTTGTCACAAACAAAACTTTATCCTAACCTGTTTAAAGCAGTAATCTAAGGCTCTGACTGAAAGCGACCACTTTATCTGGGTTTTCTATGAAGGACATCAACATGGTTTTAAATCCTAATTTTCTTCTTATGTACTAAAGCTGTGCTGTTTATGATATTGTACAAGAACTATATTTCAACAAAAAGACACAAATCACAGGCAACTGATTGTGTGACGGGTACTTACCTTACGTAAATAGTTGAATCATGTATTAATTACCTCACCTGTTTACGTCTCCGCCATGAGCACGTTGAGAATTAAGTATTCCTTTCGATTTAGCCTTTCGAATATCCCCTAGCATTAAGGAAATGCCAACATCACAGTGGGTTTGGTAATTGCAAGAAAACTTAAACTCATCTCACAATTTAGTTAGACAAACATCTAAAAAAAAGGCTATGAAACGACAAAACATTTTCCATGACTCAAAATTATCTTTCGACAAATTTACTGTTTGTGACAAAGTTTTAGTATATTTTCCTGTTAGGTAAATAGGCTGTTCTTCAAAACTAACTTCATTTTGGAAAGGTCCATATACAATAGCAGGAGTAGTGTCAGATGTATTATATAAAATCAATTGTGGTAAATCATTCATAGTTCAGTTTATTCATGCCAACAGGATACGAAAGACACCAAAACAGATGATACCGGTATTTGATGATAATCTAGTATCTTCAGACTCATTTCAGGAAGATCAAAAAGATGATTCCCAACAATCGGAAGATAACTCTTTTGAAGAAGTTATACCAGATAAGAGTAGATATGGTAGAGAAAGAAAGAAACCTGCATGATTGAAAGACTAATGTTTTTTCTATATTCAGGTCAGAAATGTCAAAAATAACAAAATGACTAAAACAAAACAAAGAAAGACTCGAGAATCCCATGTGAAGTATTTTGCGTCAGTTTTAAGAAATTGTCTTAGTTGAAGATCCACATGAAGAAACATCATGCTAAATCTGTAGATATTCCTGACACTTTTGAGATCAAGATAAATAGATGGCGTAGTGATAGTGACAGTGATTGGGACGAAGACCTAGAAATAAGCATTGATGAAGAGGTTCTTAATGTTGAGGAGAGAAATGAAAACCCTAAAAGTGAAGACAACAGCAGGGATGAAAATTCCGAAGGTAAGGCTGAGCTGGTTAAACAAGAGAAATCAGCTGATC